>NC_140547.1:42448264-42656126 GCF_057382185.1 Mchenga conophoros | reverse complement strand
GCCATTCCAAAGTCTTTCTTTTGTTTTACTTAAGCTGCTTAGAGGTGGACTTGTTGGTGTGCTTTGGATCAAGTGCACTTCAGCTTGTGGTCGTGAACAGATGGCCAGACATTCTCCTTCAGGATCCCAGAAACTGGATTCTGTTCATCTTGACGTTGCATCTCCAGACTGAGAGATCTCAATTACTTTGTTTCTTATTTGCTTCTGAATTTCCTTGGATTGCGCCATGATGTGTAGTTTTTGAGGATCTTTTGGTCTACTCTACTTTGTCAGACAGGTCCTATTTAAGTGACTGATTCAGCACAGGTTTGGCAGTAATCGGGCCTGGCTATGACTATGGAAAAATTGTATATTTTTATTGATAAATGCAAATATTTTATGTCTGTTATGTGCATTGCCGTGTGGAGAATATAAGGAAAAAAATTGTGTGGTTTACATTGTTTCTTCCTCTTAGATTTCTTGATTTTTTTTTTAAATTGCAATAACTTTATGTTAATTTCAGTGCACTTTCACATTTCTTTAAATTCAAACTACAGTCCTGTGAATAACTAGAAACACTTCTAGCAGCACAAATGTGAGGTAATTGTTTTCTGCTTGACTTTATCAGTCTCTCCTATTGTTGTGGAGGAATGTTGGCCAACTCTTCATTACAACGTTGCTTCAGTTCTTTGAGGTTTGTGGGCATTTATTTAAGCACAGCTCTCTGAATGTCCCAGGTTGAGGCCTGGACTTTGACTGGACCTTGCTTTTCAGCTATTCTGCTGTAGATTTGCTGCTGTGTTTGGGATCATTGTTCGACTGCAAGACCTAAACTTTACCTATTAAACAGTTAACTCTGTATTTTACACTTTATGTGAATATTGTTGCAGATTTCAATTATTAATGTTTTTATAACTTTGTTCTTTCTTATATTTAATATTATACAATATTTATACTTCATGTCTCTGTCTTCTTTTGAACACTCCAGCACAGCATCACTATAACTTTGTCCTCACTGACAATAAAGCTGTTTTATATATTTCGTTGCAAATGTTTCAAGCAATTTGTAGCTGTATCTTAAGATATTTTGTTAATAATATAGTATTTTATATTGTTTTTTTCCCCATATTTGAGAAATATTTAACATGTAAAAGTCTGTTTATGTACAATTTGGTGATATTAGCCCTGATTATTGGAGGAACTTGTACATGAAGCAGATTTCTGAGACTTCAGATTTGAAGGTTGTTGTCATATAATCTAAATGATGGCAGATTAACGTTCCCTACCTCTGTCCTACAACCACAGGACTCCTTTGCATTCGACTGATAGAAATTTCAAGCTCAGTGTTAATGAAGATTTCAAAGGCCTTAGTGCAGGGGTAGGGAACGTCTAAAACCTGCAGGGACGCCCTCGAGGCCTGGAGTTCCCTACCGCTGCCTTAGTGTGAAAGGAATGAAGCTGTAGCGCCTCCCAGTGGTTGAAAAGAGGTACACAAGAGGTTTTTGTAATCAGCTGGGACAAAGGTACATTATGAGAATAATATCTCTGACAAACCTCTACCTCAATTAAAAGATGCATTTTGATTTACATGAATGCACTTCATCTTCTCTGCAAAGGCTACACAACCTTCTTTGCCATTTGAGTGTGTCCAGTCTAGCTGAAACCAGCTCATTACTGATGGCATAAAAACGATCTGTGAGGTAACATTTTTACTGTCATTCATTCCTGTTGAAAACTTGTCACGTGTTTGCTTAGGTTCTTCTCAATAATCCTCCCGTATCCTGTGTAAAAACTACCCGAGCTTAAAGTATACAGACTGCCGGGAGGGGCGAGACGGTAGTTCCATGTGTCATTTTCTGTCTCTCTCTCAATGTCGAGTCTGCGTCTTAGTGTGATGGTTTCTTGTTCCTGTTTTATTGTGAAGGTCTGCGTCTCATGTGAGTGTGTTCAGTTTTACCTCTGTCTCGTCTTGTTGATTATTCCCAGCTGTGTCCACCACCTGTGTGTAATTCCCCTGTGTTTCTCTGTGTATTTAAGTCGTGTCCTCTGTCATTGTAGTTGCTGGTCCGTCTGTGTATCCACCATGTCGCACCCGTGTGTTCTCCCTGCTGTCCATCTCCTCTGCTCGTTCTTGTCCAGGTTTGTGCTCTGTAGTTTAGTTGTTTCCAGTCTAGTTTAGTTCCTGCTCCATTTGCTGTTTGTCCATATTTATTTTTGTGTTCAATAAACCACCTTCACTTCTCCACTACTGCCTGCGATTGGATCCTCATTTATTATTTTCACACGGCTCTCCTTACCCGCCGTGACAGTACGGACCAGCCAGATATGGATCCAGCGGCAGTCACCCCACCTAGGGAGCTTCAGGAGGCCGTTATCGACTCTGCTTCTAAATTGATTTACCAACTGTTAGAGCATGAGGGAGAAGCGTCTCTTTACACTGTGGAAGCCAACCTACAACACCTTATTTCCAGTTACCCCTGGTTATTGGACTCACTGCATCTGCTCGTACAGAATTTTTGTTCTTCACGAGCTTCACCTACACCCCCCCCCCGCCGCTACCGCTCGCCTGCTCAGTGATATCATCAGTGACAAGTCAGGTGATAGAGGCTAATGCAAAATGGTGTTTCAGTGAGGTAGAATTTATTATGACAATACATTTTTTTTAAATACTCAGTATGAATTAAACAGGTTAAAGGTCAATGCTCTGTTGTAATATATGATATGATTGACAGCAGCCCAGCAATATCAGTAAAACGCAAATTAGCCACATGGTGCAATGTAAGGAGCTCTGTGATTGGTTAGGAAAGGACAGACTGGCTACCTCGATTTTTCTTCACTGCACATTGATCCATAGCTTTGCTCTGTAAAGGCTAACAAAGTGCTTTTGCTTTACAAAGACATTCAGCGTCGGTATTCACTCTTTTAAAATGCCACTGAACACTGGAGTGAAATGGAGCCCTGATCCTCAGAGTTTTATTGTTGCTAACATTTCTTATAGATAGCACAGATAGTGCCCCACTGCAGTAATCACTCATGTCTAGATATTCCTGTTAAAAGGGAGTTTTTCCTCCCCACTGTAACATGGCAAACATAGCAAACGGATAATCCAGCTGAAGCTTCAGACAGTGAAACACTGCCATCTGCTGGACTCGAATAACAAAGACGCTGCTTTGACGGGTGAGGGAGTTTCAACAAGTCTGCAACGACTCAAGCATCAAACTACTAGGGGTGGGGAAAAAAATCGATACTGCGTAGTATCGCGATATTTTATTTGCCAATAATGTATCGATACAGGGACAGCAGACATCGATATTTTGTTCCAAAAACTTCCAATCCACCAGATGGTGCGGTTGAGCTTTTTCTCTAGTGAGGTCAGCAGAGGTTAGGTCAGCACATGGGAAAATTGATCAAACAAAGATGGAGGAAGAAAAAGAGATCAGAAAAGCGCCATCTGCGTTTAAATCAAACGTCTGGACGTACTTTGGATTTTTTAACAAGGATGGAACAAATGAGATGGATATGACACACGGGATTTGCAAGGTGTGTCGTATGAAAATAAAGTACTCTGGGAATACTACGAACATGAGGGCCCATCTTACACGGCACCATCCAAATATAGCATTAACCGCGGACGGGAAAGCTAGCTCTGAATCAGCTCCACTGAAAAATCAACCAACGCTGGACACTCTTAGCTTAGCAAAGCTATCTCCCAATTCAGAGCGAGCTAAGAAAATAACACAATCTATCACGTACTTCATCTGCAAAGACCTGCGTCCTTACAACATTGTGGAAAACGAGGGCTTTTCTTACATGATCAAGACGCTGGAACCCAGGTATGTGATACCATCACGACGTTTTTTCGCCGACACAGCCGTACCCAATCTCTACATAGATGTGAAGCGTAAAGTTGAGGAAAGTTTGAGCACAGCAGAAAGGGTTGCATTAACTTGAGACGCATGGACCTCGCGGGCTGTGGATTCATATGTGACTATAACAGCTCATTATCTCACAGCGGACTGGCAACTGCTGTCTTACGTTCTCCAAACTCGAACATTACATGAAAGTCACACCGGAGCGAACATTGCAAATCTCCTGCAAAATGCAGCACAGGAATGGGGGATTGCCGACAAAAATCTTGTGGTTGTCACCGACAATGCTTCTAATATGACAATTGCCACTCAGCTAGCGGGATACCTGCATGTGAAGTGTTTCGCCCATACGCTCAATCTGGCATCACAACGAGCCTTAAACCTGCCTGCAGTAGCCAGGGTCTTGGGGAGAGTGCGGCGCATAACTGGGTTTTTCAATAGAAGCACAGTGGCAAACCACACTCTGGAGCAAAAACAGAAAATGTTACAGCTCCCGACTCACAAGCTCAAGACCGACGTCTGCACGAGATGGAACAGTGCTTATGACATGCTCCAGCGTTTCCTTGAACAACAACCTGCAATTTGTGCAGCGCTGCTGTCTCCCGAAGTCAGAAAGAGTAGCACATATCTTTACTCTAAATAAGACGGATATTGGGAACACTGAAGAAATTGTCCGGGCCTTGAAGTCAATGCAAGTCGCGACTACTGTGATGTCTGAGGAAAAGAATCCTACTCTGTCTCTCGTAGCACCGCTGCTAGCACAGCTGTTGCACGACACCCAAGACAACATTGGTGACACAGCACTGGTCAGAAACATCAAGCAAAGTATCAGTCAAGATCTTAAGAAGAGATATGCCAGCACAGTCGAGAGGAACACCCTCTACACAGCATCAGCTCTCGACCCACGCTTTAAAACCCTGCCATTCCTGTCACTGGAGGAAAGACAGGAAACCTATGCCAGAGTGGTTGCTGAGGCTATAACCCTTCAGGTAAGCAAACATTTTGGTGTTATAATTTAAATAACTTACAATATTAGTAGATCGGTGATATTTTTGTCATATTGGTAATATTCTATTTAACAATTAAATACATTAATTATAATTTGCTAACATATTACTGCATACTAAAAGATATGAAATATTTATTTTCTCCCTCTCTCTGTATGTGTGTGGGTTTTCTACAGGAAGAAAAGAGGCAGCAGCCCATCTGTGAGCCAGAAGCCCATGAACATCATGAGAAACCCGACGAGACTGAACAAAATCCCAGACCCCCTCTCATACCAGCCAAGATGAGGAAGTCTCGTGGGTTAACAGACTTGCTTGGTCAGACTTATGGTGATGTTGGAGCCCCACCAAAATCATTATCTGCCACAGCTGAGGAGGAGGTGAAAAGATACCAGGAGGTCACATCACTGGCACTCACAGAAGACCCACTAAGCTGGTGGAAATCCCATGAGGAAGTCTATCCTTTCCTGGCCACGCTGGCAAAAAGATACCTTTGTATCCCAGGTACTAGTGTCTCGGCTGAAAGAGTCTTCTCAACCGCTGGAGACATCGTCACAGCAAAACGGAGCACTCTGACTTCAGAGCATGTTGATCAGCTCCTTTTTCTGAGCAAGAATGCTGACATTGCTTCACTGTCCAAATGTGTTTAACTTTTTAGGGCAGCAACAAACAGGACAGTTTACTTATTTTAATTTAAGAAATGTTTTATTTTATTTAAATTTAAAACTTTTTTATTTAATGTAAAATTATATTTTATTATAAGCTATAATTGTACCAGATAGTTACGTTCAGTTAAGTTGGTTACTAGACTGTTATACAAACCGTTCACTTTGTCAGCAATAAAACTGACTGACATGAGAGAAAGACTGAGTGTGAGACTTTATTATTAAAATAAAATGAATAATGATAAAGTTTACCTTTATGGACAAAATCTGCAGTAGAAAAAATATGTGATAAATCACAAAATATTGTATTGCAATACCCAGAATATTGCAAAAATATATTAAAAAAAAATCGCAATAATATCGTATCGTGAGTTAAGTATTGTGATAATATCGTATCGTGGGGTGTATGGTGATTCCCACCTCTACAAACTACAGAACTATTATAGCGGACATGGTGCTCTAATGACTGCTTCATTAACGCAGGTCAGAAAGGATCAAACATATCAATAAATTATAAAACACAAAACGTCTCTTATTGCCCAGGGCACAGGAAGTGAGTGACCACTTAAGTGTGTTCAACAGGAAGCTAAAAGTTGTTAGCTGTTAAAGTGTTCAAAAAACAGCAGGAGCTCGGTGTGAGGCCACAGTGGGCCAAAAAACACACACAAGATGACCTCCAGCAAGGACAAAATGTATCTGGACGTCTCTGTGAGCATCTGTCTCACTGTGTAAGTGTAGCACAGTGTCTGTGTGTGCATGGCTGGGCAAGAGAAACAGCACAACTGAAAGCCAGCACAGACACAAACTACACCTTTCTTGGCTGCTGCCTGAAAGCACATTGTGCGCTGTCGATCTTGCGTGCTGTAACATAACATCTAATATTTGGTATCTACTGTTATCTACTGTTAGCTGTTTTATTGTGATGGTGCTATATTTATTATGTTGCTCTTTCTTGTTTGTTTTCTCTTCTGTTTTTTCTTATCTCCATACAGGTGATCCAGGTGTTTTGTTTGTTTTTCTTTTTTTCTTCCCCCCTTTCTCACCGTCTCTTCTCCCCTCTATTTTTTTTCTCCCCCTCTCTTTCTTTCATTCTTTCTCCCTGTCCTATCCCCCAGTCATGTCTGTCCCATCTGTAACAACCAAAAATCAAATCAAATAAATATATAATTATAATAAAGGTCAATCAAATGGCCCAAACACAAGACCGTGATGATCCAATTGGTAAAGTAAAGCCGCTTGGCATCTTTCTTGGCCTTCAGACAACAATTCTGATGGCTAAAGATCCAAACGGGACAGGCAAAAAAAAAAAAAAAAAGATGAGTCAGTGAAGCAAACTGATCAGCTGTCTTATTGTGTCTTTTGTGTGTTTGGTTTTGTGTATTCAATGAACCGAACGCCGTCTTTACTGCACGAGGGTGTGACCATCCACATCCTTTCATCTGTCCACTGTCAGCCAATAATTTTATAAAAATCTGGCCAAGTCTTCCAAGTGTGCGTGCTTTTCCTTCTGACCAGATGCAGATTTCTGTACCATCACTTTATTGCCCTTATACTGTTCAGCACACAGTGTATGTGCGCTAAAACAGAAACTGTTTCACTGCTTCTTTGTAGTGGCAGGTTACAAAACATCATAAGATGCTGAGTGGCCATACAAGATGGAATTTGGTTAGCAACAACTCTCTGAGGCCTTTACTGTGAAACACAACGCTGTCTTATCCGGTTAACTTCAAGATTTAATGTGGGATTTTTTTGTAATCCAAGACATAATGCCAGGTCAACTCATGCTTTGAACCTAATCTGCTCCAGAGCAAATCATGTTCCAAATGTGAGATCAACAGGTAGAAAATCACCACCTACTAACCAGTAAGACCGAAAAAGAACAAAATAAATAAAATCCCCGATCCTGGAAGATCCCTCAGACCACTGTGTGCAGAGAGTAGGAGGGTGTAATGTCTTTGTCTTTCCATGATGAGCAACAATAATGAACATAGATTCTCTACAACAACTTTATTGTTTTGGAAGTATTAATATATTATCCCAAAACTTCTACATTTAACCTTTTAATCAGACCAGCAAAAATCTAGTATTGAATAGAGAGATAATCCCATACAGCTTATGACAAAATTTGATCCGAAGTGATTGATGGCCCTAATCACGACCTTTTGACCTCCCGCCCCTCCCCCCCGGAAGCGTGTAATGAGCGTGACGAATCGTATCCGGAGAAGGGGGGGTGGGAAACCCCCCGCGTGACGAATTATATCCTGAGAAAGGGGGGTGAACCCCGGAAGCGCGCCATCTGTTGCTAACCGTGTCGAATCGCATCCTGAAAAAGGAGGGGTGAACCCCCGGAAGAGCGCCATCTGTTGTTGGGAAAAAAAGTTTTTAGTGGGAGGGACTGCAGCGAGGGAGGAGAATAAAAACCAGAGAGGAGGAGTCCGTCACAATTCCTAAGTCACACACACAAGATGGATTCTTTCCTTCTGCAGCGTTCCTGTGTCCGATGAGATCTGCTCTCCCAAAGAAGAAGGCTTTGAATATGACATATTCAATCTCGATCCGGACCTTATAACCCTACCGGAAATACTCCGGAAGTGTCTAGTCATTTTCAGACCTGTTGCGTCATGTTCCCTAAGCACAGCGGTGATGCAGCAGATGATTCTGTGATGTATAGAGAGACAGAGCGGATGTAATTTTACTTTCTTAAGCTGCACCGGCGTTTGTAATGGGAATAAAGAGTGACTTCCTGTAGAGATTTCAATAGTATTTTATTTTCCTATAATACAGACGCTGTAAAAAAACCTTTAAGATACACCATAGCTTGTGATGAAAAGAAGAACTTTCTATCCGCTTGTAACCTACAGGCTGCCTATGTGTAAAAAACTACTTTTCCTTTTGAGAGACTGAAAAACAAACCAGCGACAGGCGATCTTGTTTCACACACACACACCCACACGCACACACACACACACACACACACACACACACACACACACCCCGCGGGCCAAGGAGGAGTTTTTTTCTTCAATACTTTAACAATACGTTTTCTCAATAGATAGAAAATGATGACGCTGAGGAGTCAACATCCGATATTATCATTGCTTGTAACCCGGTTTCTTACATCTCCCCATAAAACAAGTCTTAGCGGGGAAAAAAGCTCATATTCGAATAAGTTTATTAAAGCACCCCCCTCTGTGGGAAAGAGTCAACCATGAGGCGAGTTTTGTCAACAGTAATTGTCCATTTGGTAAAACAAATATCCGTCTCAAAGTCATATTTTACCGTTGCAGAATGTGGAAAACAGACGGCGTTCGCAAGAAGGCAATAAAAAAAAAAAAAAAAAAAAAACCTCTCTAACTATTGGTATTGTCAAGAGAAAGATGCGAAAAACAGATGCTTCGCTAGACTAGGATAAAATGAGAGAAGAAACGGGAGGGGAGTCGATATCTGTGACAGTTCTACCAATCGCGAGGAAGAATCCGTGAATATTATGTCAGCATTCCGTTCAAACAACGCCGCCGATCACACACACACACACACACACACACACACACTGCGGGTCAAGGAGGAGTGAGACGGCAGAATAGTTTTTTTCTTCATTACTTTTACAATGGGATTTCTCAATAGATAGAAAATGACGCTGAGGAGTCAACATCCGATATTATCATTGCTTGTAACCCGGTAAATAATTTCGTACATCTCCCCATAAAACAAGTCTTAGTGGAAAAAAGCTCATATTCGAATAAGTTTATTCCCCTCTGTGGGAAAGAGTTTTTTTCTCAGAGTCAACCATGAGGCGAGTTTTGTCAACAACTGTTGCCCATAAAGTAAAACAAATATCCGCCTCTAAGTCGTATTTTACCGTTGCAGAATGTGGAAAACAGACAGCCCTCACAGGAGGCACCATAGTTAAAATATTTAAATTTCAACTAAATTTGTAGTAATGATCGGATTTCCTCACTTATCTACACCACACTCCTTGTCCTTGATTTCTTATCGTTCCTCTGTCCCTTAATAGAAACCACATATATAGAAACTATCCTCCCTTTCAGTTGTCTTTTGCACTTCCATATCGCAAAGCAGTTACTGTAGGTTATTTTCTGCTTATGCATTAATGTAATTAATTAACTTATTTATCCTTAAGTAAGGTAATGACTTGAGTTCTAATGCTTTTTGTCTCTTGAGTTAGCTGTCAATGTGGGATTTTTTTCCCCCTTTTGTCCAGTTAAAGCTGCCTTTCATTCTTCAACACAGCTTAAACTCTAATAGGTAAGCTTTCTTGTAATTTCTTAGTTCTGCAGGCTTCTTGAAAGACATCCGAGACTCTTCTTTGGATGCTGGCTGCCTTTTGTTTTGTTTTCTGTCAAGATGATCCCACACTGCTTCGATTATCTTGAGGTTCGAACCCTGGAGAGATCAATCCATGACTGATGCGTTGTTTCATCCAGGCATACTTTGACTACATTGGCAGTATGTTTGCGATCATTGTCGTACTGAAAAATGAAGTTGAAGCCAATCAGACACTACGTGGTATTACATGGTCGATCAAAATCTGGTGGAACTTTTCTACATTCATAATTTGATTAATTTGGATAAGAGCTCCAACAACACTGGCTGAAATCCAGCCTCAAAGCACGGTAGAGTATCCATGCTGTGTTAAAGACGGCTATAGACATTCACTGTTGTATCTCTCTTCGGACCTCTTCCATGCATATTTCAAATTTGGATTCATTACTCCATAAGACATATTACAGCTGATTTCTTTTTCCAGCCAATTTCTTGTGTAATTTGGCACACCTCAGCCTTATTTTTCTCTGTTCCCCTTCCTTAAGAATGGCTTATTAACAGCCACCCTTCCAACTCAGATAACTTTTGATGAGGTTTCATGAAATGTTTACAGCACTTGAGTTACTCGCCACGGCCATCCTAAATGCTAAAAACACTAAACTTTAATTCTAAATTACATAATTAACATTAACCAGAAAAAACAAGCCAAAGTCAAAATGTTGCTGAGCTGACCTGTGGTATGCTATGTCTTCTAAAGCACGTATAATGTAAACAGAACTGGTCTTTGCACAGAAGCCTGTGGAGCTTCATAATTAACCTCAGTGTGTGAAGAGGACTCTCCATTTAATAATAGCTATAATAAAATGTTCTGGCCGACGGTGTTAAACGCTGCACTTGGGTCTAGCAGGGAAGATTTCAACTTTTCAATACGAATGAAGGCTGAAAACTGATTAGATTAATGTCTGATGATCTTTTCCGTGCTTCTTCAAGTTTGTAACACCAAACATATTAAAGGATGATGTAAGGCTCACAGGAAGAGTTTAATTAGACACACACATTTACTATTTTTCTTTATACTCTTTCTTTCTTGACATGTTTAATATGATTACTATCAGAGGAGAAAATGAACCTTGTGTAGTCTAAAAACTTTTTTATTTAATCAAACTGTAATGTTGTTGAACTCTGACGGACGTGTCTTTTAATCTTGTCAACAAATCCTTAATCATCTAAATCTGCCATTTATCATCTTGTAAAATGTTCCCTCTGCTTCTGTTGCACATCTCCCCCCGACACTCTCTGCTTCACCAGCCCTGTGCAGGTGGTCCAACCCCTGCCTGCCTCCTTAAACTGGGGTGTTTAAATCTCTTTACCTCTGTTGTGAACTTCACACAAAGTTTGTGGTAACAAAATCAAACTGACGAGGATCTCGTTTGAAAAACACACACACTCACGAGACAAAATAAAAACAGACTGCTCAAAGCAAAAGCAGAGCCCTCACAGCTGGTAGTACAAACACAGTGACAACATGCGTATTAGATACCCTCAGTGCCAAAAGCCTAAATATGAAAAAAATGTGATCACCAAGAATATCCTAAAAATGGCATTGAGGTGCGTGTTACAGTAAAGAAAAAAAAAGTAGCCAAATTTTCATCGGAAAATGTTGAATTTTAGTAAAAACAATGCTCTGTAGTTTGATACTGTCGTTACAGACAAAGCAGATGTTTAAAGCCTTTGGACGCACATTTGAAACGCACTCATTCTCCTTATCAGCTGGAAACATTAAAGCCGTAAAATGACTTTTTCAAACGGATAAAAACTATTGAACAGCAGCAATGTTGAGCCTGTTCCAAAATTTGAATGTACATGTGTTGAAGGTGCGGGTCTTGTTGAATTATTAAACATACTTTCTTTAATTTTTCGAGCCACAAAAACAACAACTTTTAATTTTCTTCTGCTTGAGTCTCGGCCTCGGGTAGCTCTACTTATCATTGCTCAGTCAGTTGTCTGTTTGTGCTACTTTTTTTCAAGGAGCAGTGGATTATTGGTAAGGGTGACTTTATGTGTTTAGTTACTTAAGTGGAAGTACTGTGGAAAGTTTTACCTTACATACATAGATCTACCAGTACAGCTTCTGAGGTAACTGTTTACAAAATGTTATAATCTATTCAAAGGTTCTTTGCAATTTTACATTGATAAACATTATCCTTAACACATTTGGCCCACATAAAGTACTATGGCCATCACACAGTCATTTAGAATTGTTTAAATAACTCGTGTCTTAAGTCCTTCCATCAAACAGAAAATTAAAAAAAAAAAAAAAAAAAAACATGGTTCACTTTTACATCACAAAATGTTAGAAATATAAGCCGTTCATAACAACCTGAAAGGTTGGGAGTTTAAAATGCAAACCGATGGAAGCAGAAGTAGAAGACTATAATGTCTCAGAGCACACGGTGTCTATTAATGTGTAGACATGTATAAATAAGAGCTTAATAAAGATGCTTAATTTCTTAAGAAATAAACAGGTGGAGTGATCTTTATCAAAAGTGGATGTTGCATCTGTGGCTAAACCACTGTACCCAAAAAAAACTTTAAAAATCTACTGTGTGTGAGGCTGTGTAAGTAAAGCTTGCCCTTCACACCTGCGTGTAATAAACCATTTGTTTGGGGTTGTGGATTTGGCACCTCAGCATTGTGAAAGTGGGGAAACATGTTTCTGGCTGTGCATAAGATTCCTCCTTACAACTTAGAATCTCAGTTCTAAATGAAATTCAGATGTTTTTTTAAGTATGGCTAATGTATTATTTGACTTCTAAGGCACACACACACACACACACACACACACACACACACACAAGAACAACACAGAGAAGAAGAAGAGGGGGTCGTTTTACTACACATCATAAAAACGCAATCATTCATCTTCCAACTGTATCTTTCTGTTCTGGCTTTAGAATCATAGGTTGTTTACTGAGCCGTACTTTGGGAGTCATACTGTTGTGATACTGAGGAGAAAAGGGTAAGGTTTGATAGACTAAACCATTACACACACAAAACTTGAATAACCTAAAGAGTGTGTGAGACTGCTAGCTGTGTTGTTCAGCATTAAACTCATCTACAAATGTGTTAGTAAAGAGCGACTTGTACTTCTGTCCCATTAAGCAACGGTTTAACAAATTTCACTGCAAACTATAAAAGGAATCTGGATTTATATAGAACATAGTAGTGATGGATTAAGTGCAGGAAACACTAGTATAAGGTGTCTATTGAACAAATCTCCTTCAGCGTTCAAAATGACCAAAGTGAGGCCTACAGGCGTTTCTCTCGGTTGGTTGTGTTCAGGGAAAAAGCAGCTAAATACACTGAGATTGCTCCCCATTGTTAGTGAGTTAACTCTGGATATCTGTAGGTTTTGTCAAACTTGGAGTGAACAAAAGCAGAAAAACAGTAAAAGATGCAGACAGTGAAAGTCTGGTTTATTTCATGAACACAATGAAACATTTTACAGTCCACAGAGCAAAGTAGCATACATGATAAATAGATACACATAACATGAGAAGTAAAACTCGTCGTCTTACCACATGTTATATTCTGTAAACTTAAAATAACCACAGAAATTAGAGTTTAGTGTTTTAAAGTCATTATTAAAAACATGAGTCAACATTACTGAAGTGACGCTTTAACGATGCGTCTTATCACCGTGTTTATGATGATAAAACATGTTCTCTCGTTAGTAGTTGTCTGCGCTGTCACTTGTCATGAAAATGTCCAGAGCCAGGGTTCCTCTTTAATCACCATTGATCATTAATAGGGTCACAAAAGATTTGTCACATTATCCCCATAAACAAAATGCTTTTATAGAAATCATTGTGATACAAATATTTAGATTCTTGATTCACAATGTGCACGAACTCAAAATCTTTAGAGGTTCATATTTATAAAGTATCGCAAATAATACATTTATACCATTGTATGAGCTACACTTCTTGTAAAAAACTGATTGAAAAAAGCTCCTGTCGTGACCTTCCTTCTGTGAGGACACACACACACACACAGAGAGAGAGAGAGGGGGAGATCATTAGGATTGGAGGCGTTTTTGGATTTTCACTTATTGTTGGCTTTACAGTCACATAAAATTCAGTCCAATTTTTTTGCCTGTGCTTCAATTAAGGTGTTTCTTTAAATCTACAGCAGCTTCCTTTTCAAAAAGTTTACTGACATAGTAAGGAAGTAGCTAGGGAACTCAGTAAGTATGAGCAACAACAGCTTAGGGACTGTTTCTACAATAAAGAGGAATTCATCATCATCCGCAGTTCATCAAAAAAAAAAAAAAAGTGCCATTAAAAACAATTCAGCAGATCCTCAAAGTATGGATACAATCTGTTTTCAGCTGTAGAGGTACGCTTCATGTACTTATCAACATGCAGTTTAGAGGCTTGCATTAGAGTGCTTTGGTACTTGGGCCTCTTTTATTTAGCACGGTTATACCATTGTGTATTTAGCTATATAAATATGCTCAAGAGTCTATTGTATGTTTGTCATGCAATTAAAAATTCAAAAATTAAAACTATTAGTGTCATGAACCGAAGTTCAGCGCACAAACTGGACCCAGAAGCAGAGCCAACACACACACAGGAGTACGAGAAAATAAACTTTATTTTAACTGAAGGTGTCCCGGGAGGGTAGAAGGAAAACACGCGTGAAACTCGAGAAACCAAGGGACCGGGAGATGAGTCGCGCAGGAACGCCGAAAACGGGACTGTGGGAGGCTGCAACAGAAAAAAGGACAAGAATTATTGGGGCGCGGGGAAATAGCAGCATACGTGGGGGAAGAGTATGAGTCTTACGGTGACAGCGGGGCCGTGGGAGCCGGAGGGAGGGGTGAGGGTCCGCGCTAAATTTGCAAAGTTACTGATTTAAAAATTATATTTTTGAATTTTTAATTGCATGACAAACATACAATAGACTCTTGAGCATATTTATATAGCTAAATACACAATGGTATAACCGTGCTAAATAAAAGAGGCCCAAGTACCAAAGCACTCTAATGCAAGCCTCTAAACTGCATGTTGATAAGTACATGAAGCGTACCTCTACAGCTGAAAACAGATTGTATCCATACTTTGAGGATCTGCTGAATTGTTTTTAATGGCACTTTTTTTTTTTTTTTGATGAACTGCGGATGATGATGAATTCCTCTTTATTGTAGAAACAGTCCCTAAGCTGTTGTTGCTCATACTTACTGAGTTCCCTAGCTACTTCCTTACTATGTCAGTAAACTTTTTGAAAAGGAAGCTGCTGTAGATTTAAAGAAACACCTTAATTGAAGCACAGGCAAAAAAATTGGACTGAATTTTATGTGACTGTAAAGCCAACAATAAGTGAAAATCCAAAAACGCCTCCAATCCTAATGATCTCCCCCTCTCTCTCTCTGTGTGTGTGTGTGTGTGTCCTCACAGAAGGAAGGTCACGACAGGAGCTTTTTTCAATCAGTTTTTTACAAGAAGTGTAGCTCATACAATGGTATAAATGTATTATTTGCGATACTTTATAAATATGAACCTCTAAAGATTTTGAGTTCGTGCACATTGTGAATCAAGAATCTAAATATTTGTATCACAATGATTTCTATAAAAGCATTTTGTTTATGGGGATAATGTGACAAATCTTTTGTGACCCTATTAATGATCAATGGTGATTAAAGAGGAACCCTGGCTCTGGACATTTTCATGACAAGTGACAGCGCAGACAACTACTAACGAGAGAACATGTTTTATCATCATAAACACGGTGATAAGACGCATCGTTAAAGCGTCACTTCAGTAATGTTGACTCATGTTTTTAATAATGACTTTAAAACACTAAACTCTAATTTCTGTGGTTATTTTAAGTTTACAGAATATAACATGTGGTAAGACGACGAGTTTTACTTCTCATGTTATGTGTATCTATTTATCATGTATGCTACTTTGCTCTGTGGACTGTAAAATGTTTCATTGTGTTCATGAAATAAACCAGACTTTCACTGTCTGCATCTTTTACTGTTTTTCTGCTTTTGTTCACTCCAAGTTTGACAAAACCTACAGATATCCAGAGTTAACTCACTAACAATGGGGAGCAATCTCAGTGTATTTAGCTGCTTTTTCCCTGAACACAACCAACCGAGAGAAACGCCTGTAGGCCTCACTTTGGTCATTTTGAACGCTGAAGGAGATTTGTTCAATAGACACCTTATACTAGTGTTTCCTGCACTTAATCCATCACTACTATGTTCTATATAAATCCAGATTCCTTTTATAGTTTGCAGTGAAATTTGTTAAACCGTTGCTTAATGGGACAGAAGTACAAGTCGCTCTTTACTAACACATTTGTAGATGAGTTTAATGCTGAACAACACAGCTAGCAGTCTCACACACTCTTTAGGTTATTCAAGTTTTGTGTGTGTAATGGTTTAGTCTATCAAACCTTACCCTTTTCTCCTCAGTATCACAACAGTATGACTCCCAAAGTACGGCTCAGTAAACAACCTATGATTCTAAAGCCAGAACAGAAAGATACAGTTGGAAGATGAATGATTGCGTTTTTATGATGTGTAGTAAAACGACCCCCTCTTCTTCTTCTCTGTGTTGTTCTTGTGTGTGTGTGTGTGTGTGTGTGTGTGTGTGTGTGTGTGTGTGTGTGTGTGTGTGTGTGTGTGTGTGTGTGTGTGTGTGTGTGTGTGTGTGTGTGTGTGTGCCTTAGAAGTCAAATAATACATTAGCCATACTTAAAAAAACATCTGAATTTCATTTAGAACTGAGATTCTAAGTTGTAAGGAGGAATCTTATGCACAGCCAGAAACATGTTTCCCCACTTTCACAATGCTGAGGTGCCAAATCCACAACCCCAAACAAATGGTTTATTACACGCAGGTGTGAAGGGCAAGCTTTACTTACACAGCCTCACACACAGTAGATTTTTAAAGTTTTTTTTGGGTACAGTGGTTTAGCCACAGATGCAACATCCACTTTTGATAAAGATCACTCCACCTGTTTATTTCTTAAGAAATTAAGCATCTTTATTAAGCTCTTATTTATACATGTCTACACATTAATAGACACCGTGTGCTCTGAGACATTATAGTCTTCTACTTCTGCTTCCATCGGTTTGCATTTTAAACTCCCAGCCTTTCAGGTTGTTATGAACGGCTTATATTTCTAACATTTTGTGATGTAAAAGTGAACCATGTTTTTTTTTTTTTTTTTTTTTAATTTTCTGTTTGATGGAAGGACTTAAGACACGAGTTATTTAAACAATTCTAAATGACCGTGTGATGGCCATAGTACTTTATGTGGGCCAAATGTGTTAAGGATAATGTTTATCAATGTAAAATTGCAAAGAACCTTTGAATAGATTATAACATTTTGTAAACAGATACCTCAGAAGCTGTACTGGTAGATCTATGTATGTAAGGTAAAACTTTCCACAGTACTTCCACTTAAGTAACTAAACACATAAAGTCACCCTTACCAATAATCCACTGCTCCTTGAAAAAAAGTAGCACAAACAGACAACTGACTGAGCAATGATAAGTAGAGCTACCCGAGGCCGAGACTCAAGCAGAAGAAAATTAAAAGTTGTTGTTTTTGTGGCTCGAAAAATTAAAGAAAGTATGTTTAATAATTCAACAAGACCCGCACCTTCAACACATGTACATTCAAATTTTGGAACAGGCTCAACATTGCTGCTGTTCAATAGTTTTTATCCGTTTGAAAAAGTCATTTTACGGCTTTAATGTTTCCAGCTGATAAGGAGAATGAGTGCGTTTCAAATGTGCGTCCAAAGGCTTTAAACATCTGCTTTGTCTGTAACGACAGTATCAAACTACAGAGCATTGTTTTTACTAAAATTCAACATTTTCCGATGAAAATTTGGCTACTTTTTTTTTCTTTACTGTAACACGCACCTCAATGCCATTTTTAGGATATTCTTGGTGATCACATTTTTTTCATATTTAGGCTTTTGGCACTGAGGGTATCTAATACGCATGTTGTCACTGTGTTTGTACTACCAGCTGTGAGGGCTCTGCTTTTGCTTTGAGCAGTCTGTTTTTATTTTGTCTCGTGAGTGTGTGTGTTTTTCAAACGAGATCCTCGTCAGTTTGATTTTGTTACCACAAACTTTGTGTGAAGTTCACAACAGAGGTAAAGAGATTTAAACACCCCAGTTTAAGGAGGCAGGCAGGGGTTGGACCACCTGCACAGGGCTGGTGAAGCAGAGAGTGTCGGGGGGAGATGTGCAACAGAAGCAGAGGGAACATTTTACTAGATGATAAATGGCAGATTTAGATGATTAAGGATTTGTTGACAAGATTAAAAGACACGTCCGTCAGAGTTCAACAACATTACAGTTTGATTAAATAAAAAAGTTTTTAGACTACACAAGGTTCATTTTCTCCTCTGATAGTAATCATATTAAACATGTCAAGAAAGAAAGAGTATAAAGAAAAATAGTAAATGTGTGTGTCTAATTAAACTCTTCCTGTGAGCCTTACATCATCCTTTAATATGTTTGGTGTTACAAACTTGAAGAAGCACGGAAAAGATCATCAGACATTAATCTAATCAGTTTTCAGCCTTCATTCGTATTGAAAAGTTGAAATCTTCCCTGCTAGACCCAAGTGCAGCGTTTAACACCGTCGGCCAGAACATTTTATTATAGCTATTATTAAATGGAGAGTCCTCTTCACACACTGAGGTTAATTATGAAGCTCCACAGGCTTCTGTGCAAAGACCAGTTCTGTTTACATTATACGTGCTTTAGAAGACATAGCATACCACAGGTCAGCTCAGCAACATTTTGACTTTGGCTTGTTTTTTCTGGTTAATGTTAATTATGTAATTTAGAATTAAAGTTTAGTGTTTTTAGCATTTAGGATGGCCGTGGCGAGTAACTCAAGTGCTGTAAACATTTCATGAAACCTCATCAAAAGTTATCTGAGTTGGAAGGGTGGCTGTTAATAAGCCATTCTTAAGGAAGGGGAACAGAGAAAAATAAGGCTGAGGTGTGCCAAATTACACAAGAAATTGGCTGGAAAAAGAAATCAGCTGTAATATGTCTTATGGAGTAATGAATCCAAATTTGAAATATGCATGGAAGAGGTCCGAAGAGAGATACAACAGTGAATGTCTATAGCCGTCTTTAACACAGCATGGATACTCTACCGTGCTTTGAGGCTGGATTTCAGCCAGTGTTGTTGGAGCTCTTATCCAAATTAATCAAATTATGAATGTAGAAAAGTTCCACCAGATTTTGATCGACCATGTAATACCACGTAGTGTCTGATTGGCTTCAACTTCATTTTTCAGTACGACAATGATCGCAAACATACTGCCAATGTAGTCAAAGTATGCCTGGATGAAACAACGCATCAGTCATGGATTGATCTCTCCAGGGTTCGAACCTCAAGATAATCGAAGCAGTGTGGGATCATCTTGACAGAAAACAAAACAAAAGGCAGCCAGCATCCAAAGAAGAGTCTCGGATGTCTTTCAAGAAGCCTGCAGAACTAAGAAATTACAAGAAAGCTTACCTATTAGAGTTTAAGCTGTGTTGAAGAATGAAAGGCAGCTTTAACTGGACAAAAGGGGGAAAAAAATCCCACATTGACAGCTAACTCAAGAGACAAAAAGCATTAGAACTCAAGTCATTACCTTACTTAAGGATAAATAAGTTAATTAATTACATTAATGCATAAGCAGAAAATAACCTACAGTAACTGCTTTGCGATATGGAAGTGCAAAAGACAACTGAAAGGGAGGATAGTTTCTATATATGTGGTTTCTATTAAGGGACAGAGGAACGATAAGAAATCAAGGACAAGGAGTGTGGTGTAGATAAGTGAGGAAATCCGATCATTACTACAAATTTAGTTGAAATTTAAATATTTTAACTATGGTGCCTCCTGTGAGGGCTGTCTGTTTTCCACATTCTGCAACGGTAAAATACGACTTAGAGGCGGATATTTGTTTTACTTTATGGGCAACAGTTGTTGACAAAACTCGCCTCATGGTTGACTCTGAGAAAAAAACTCTTTCCCACAGAGGGGAATAAACTTATTCGAATATGAGCTTTTTTCCACTAAGACTTGTTTTATGGGGAGATGTACGAAATTATTTACCGGGTTACAAGCAATGATAATATCGGATGTTGACTCCTCAGCGTCATTTTCTATCTATTGAGAAATCCCATTGTAAAAGTAATGAAGAAAAAAACTATTCTGCCGTCTCACTCCTCCTTGACCCGCAGTGTGTGTGTGTGTGTGTGTGTGTGTGTGTGATCGGCGGCGTTGTTTGAACGGAATGCTGACATAATATTCACGGATTCTTCCTCGCGATTGGTAGAACTGTCACAGATATCGACTCCCCTCCCGTTTCTTCTCTCATTTTATCCTAGTCTAGCGAAGCATCTGTTTTTCGCATCTTTCTCTTGACAATACCAATAGTTAGAGAGGTTTTTTTTTTTTTTTTTTTTTATTGCCTTCTTGCGAACGCCGTCTGTTTTCCACATTCTGCAACGGTAAAATATGACTTTGAGACGGATATTTGTTTTACCAAATGGACAATTGCTGTTGACAAAACTCGCCTCATGGTTGACTCTTTCCCACAGAGGGGGGGTGCTTTAATAAACTTATTCGAATATGAGCTTTTTTCCCCGCTAAGACTTGTTTTATGGGGAGATGTAAGAAACCGGGTTACAAGCAAAGATAATATCGGATGTTGACTCCTCAGCGTCATCATTTTCTATCTATTGAGAAAACGTATTGTTAAAGTATTGAAGAAAAAAACTCCTCCTTGGCCCGCGGGGTGTGTGTGTGTGTGTGTGTGTGTGTGTGTGTGTGTGTGTGTGTGTGTGTGTGTGTGTGTGTGCGTGTGGGTGTGTGTGTGTGAAACAAGATCGCCTGTCGCTGGTTTGTTTTTCAGTCTCTCAAAAGGAAAAGTAGTTTTTTACACATAGGCAGCCTGTAGGTTACAAGCGGATAGAAAGTTCTTCTTTTCATCACAAGCTATGGTGTATCTTAAAGGTTTTTTTACAGCGTCTGTATTATAGGAAAATAAAATACTATTGAAATCTCTACAGGAAGTCACTCTTTATTCCCATTACAAACGCCGGTGCAGCTTAAGAAAGTAAAATTACATCCGCTCTGTCCCTCTATACATCACAGAATCATCTGCTGCATCACCGCTGTGCTTAGGGAACATGACGCAACAGGTCTGAAAATGACTAGACACTTCCGGAGTATTTCCGGTAGGGTTATAAGGTCCGGATCGAGATTGAATATGTCATATTCAAAGCCTTCTTCTTTGGGAGAGCAGATCTCATCGGACACAGGAACGCTGCAGAAGGAAAGAATCCATCTTGTGTGTGTGACTTAGGAATTGTGACGGACTCCTCCTCTCTGGTTTTTATTCTCCTCCCTCGCTGCAGTCCCTCCCACTAAAAACTTTTTTTCCCAACAACAGATGGCGCTCTTCCGGGGGTTCACCCCTCCTTTTTCAGGATGCGATTCGACACGGTTAGCAACAGATGGCGCGCTTCCGGGGTTCACCCCCCTTTCTCAGGATATAATTCGTCACGCGGGGGGTTTCCCACCCCCCCTTCTCCGGATACGATTCGTCACGCTCATTACACGCTTCCGGGGGGGAGGGGCGGGAGGTCAAAAGGTCGTGATTAGGGCCATCAATCACTTCGGATCAAATTTTGTCATAAGCTGTATGGGATTATCTCTCTTTGAATTTTAGCAGCAGTCATAAAAAATTATTTGCTAAAAGCATTTTTGCAGCTGAATATTTTAAATTACAGTTAACTTTACTTTTTGGCTGTTTTACCTGTAAGACATTAAAATAACATGCTAAGGTTTAATAGTCTATATGGAATACACTCTGAGGCCTGGGCAGTGTTGTGCTAATAAGAGAAGGTTTGTGTGTGCAGTGAAACAGTAATTTTTTGTATTTCACAATTTATTGATATGTTTGATCCTTTCTGACCTGCGTTAATGAAGCAGTCATTAGAGCACCATGTCCGCTACAATAGTTCTGTAGTTTGATGCTTGAGTCGTTGCAGACTTGTTGAAACTCCCTCACCCGTCAAAGCAGCGTCTTTGTTATTCGAGTCCAGCAGATGGCAGTGTTTCACTGTCATATGACGGCTGTCTGAAGCTTCAATATGATTGTTCGTTTAAATTAGATCGTTTTATACAATAGTTTGTGTTTGCTAGGTTTGCTATGCAACAGTGGGGAGGAAAAACTCCGTTTTAACAGGAATATCTAGACATGAGTGATTACTGCAGTGGGGCACTATCTGTGCTATCTATAAGAAATGTTAGCAACAATAAAACTCTGAGGATCAGGGCTCCATTTCACTCCAGTGTTCAGTGGCATTTTAAAAGAGTGAATACCGACGCTGAATGTCTTTGTAAAGCAAAAGCACTTTGTTAGCCTTTACAGAGCAAAGCTATGGATCAATGTGCAGTGAAGAAAAATCCAGGTGGCCAGTCTGTCCTTTCCTAACCAATCACAGAGCTCCTTACATTGTTGCGCTGGAGAATAACTAAATATAATATAAAGATGATATTGAAAATAATCTTTTGTAGAGTCACTACTTAGTGGGCAGAGGACAGTTATCACTTTGCTGGATGCTTTAAAGTCGCATGTTCTGTATTTGCAGATTAACAGGATATTAACAGATTAACAGCTTTCATTAGACTTCATATGATAATCAACAGTGAAGTGTTTCTCTTTCAGTGTTTATTCTTGCTCATTGAATGGTCTCTGTTCAGATAATATGCTGCACTCATCTCATGTTTCTTTAAATACGGCATCACTTGTCCAGCTGTCAAACTCTGAAAGAGTTACAGTTTCACCACTGAGCACTTTGAATGGTTATTCTTTTATTTAAAAGCACTTATTCTAGCTGCATCATCAATACGACAAAAACTGTGACTTTAGCAAAAGTTTATCTAAAAATATTTAGGGGGAAATGTTCCTACACCCCTCATGTAAACGTTACACCTCCAAAAGGGAGAAATAATCAGAATAAGGCGTAATCATTGTCTTGATAATAATGACCATGAAAATGAAACTAGGCCTACCTTTAGTTCAGCACACTCAGTGTTGCATAAAGACATGCGAACATGCCATCATCCATTCTGGAGCCTACTTTTAAAAAGAGCGAGCTGTTTATTCTGGCTGAGTAGCAAACAGAACCAACCATGACAACCTAAACTGGGAAAACACTTGGAAACCTTGAACACTGGGAATATGGAGACACAGGGGGTAGGTGAACAGGCACTCTGACAAAGGACAGAGGAAAACAGAGACAATATATATAAGACAAGAAGTAACACAGACACCCTTTTCGGTGACAAAAAAGAGAAAATATCCAGTGAAAGGCAGTTCTCTTGGAAAAACTGCCTTATTGATGTCAACGGTCAGAGAAAAATGTCTGATAGGAAGGCAACCGTAGCTCATACAACCATTTGTTGCAACCAAAGAATGCAGAAGAGCGTTTTGGTCAGCTAAGAACAGGAAATTGAAGCTACAGTTCTCAAAATTTGACATGAGAAGATTGGATAAATGTTGCCTGGTCTGATGAGTCTTGATTTCTGCTCTGACATGCAGATGGTCGGGTCAGAATTTGGCATAAATAGCATGAAAGGATGGATCCATGCTGCCTTATGTCAGCTGTGCAGACTAGTGGTGGTGGTGTCACTGTGGGGGGGAGGGGCGGTATTTTTTTGCTGAAACGTTACATAGTGAGTGTGTGTGTGTGTGTGTGTGTGTGTGTGTGTGTGTGTGTGTGTGAGTGAGAGAGAGAGAGAGAGAGAGAGAGAGAACAACTTGAAACAAACTGCAGCAATAAGGGCAAACTAGTGCACAGTTATGTTTACGTGAGCGTTATTTTGTATGCATTTGTACAGTTCCATAACTGTGAGAATACATTGATAGCATTTAACTCTAGTAACAGGCATTTGTACCAGTAAGCATGAAAAAGTAGGGAAAAGAACTAGTATGTAAGCACTGACTAGTACTGTAAAGTATATGTGTATATAGGTCAATCGTGGCTCAAGAGTTCGCAGTTCATCCTGTAATTGGAAGGTTGCCAGATTGAGCCCCGCCTCCGACAGTCTCGGTCGTTGTGTCCCGGGGCAAGACACTTCACCCGTTGCCTACTGGTGGTGGTCAGAGGGCCCGGTGGCGCCAGTGTCCGGCAGCCTCGCCTCTGTCAGTGCGCCCCAGGGCAGCTGTGGCTACAATGTAGCTGCCATCACCAGTGTGTGAATGTGTGAATGACTGAATGTAGTGTAAAGCTCTTTGGGGTCCTTGGGCACTAAGTAAAGCGCTGTACAAGTACAGGCCATTTACTGTGCATGTGTTTATGCTCAAGTGTATGAATAAATTAGTCAGTTTTAAACAGTTGCAATTTAAACAGTAGAAGAGTGGCACTATATTTATATATTTATAAAGAATTTCAAACAACAATTAATTGATGCTCAAAGCAGGTTTATTTAATTAATATCCAGATTTCCAATTAGTTCCGAATTGATTCAGCAGCAAATCACATCACCAGTCACTTCAAGGCTGTATGTATTATTGTAAGGTAGACCCTACAATAATACATACAGAGAACCCAACAATCATATGACCCCCTATGAGCAAGCACTTTGGCGACAGTGGGAAGGAAAAACTCCCTTTTTACAGGAAGAAACCTCCGGCAGAACCAGGCTCAGGTCGGGGCGGCCATCTGCTGCGACCGGTTGGGGTGAGAGACTGAAGACGTTTGTTGTAGGTCTGATTGAAGGACTGATGTGATGGTAAGTTGTCTGCTGCTCCGCTTTGAATATTGAGAGATTAGTTGATGGATTTCAAGCCAAATTGTGCCCAAGTTTAAGACCACATTCATTGCTTTTTTTTGTTGATGTTATTGTTTTGGGCTTTTTTTCCACAAGAATTTCTAGCTCCCCTAGAATTCTGGCCACCCAAACGATGATTGCTGCTGAGAGAACACAAGGTTTTGTCCCCCTGTACTATTCATGTCAGTGCAGGGGGTTCTCCTTGAGAGGCCAGGGTGGAAAAAGGGATGCTTCAGAACCTCCGAGGGTGTTATGCGCTGATTTGCATCCAAGGCCAACATTTCTTTGATTAGCCTTACAAATAATGTTTGGCCATTTTCCGGTCCTCGCCTAACTTTCAGCAGTTTTTCGAGGTCATCGAGACACTTAAGTTTTATATATCGAGTTTCCTTTGATCGATAATGTGTCTCGTATTGAAATTGTTCTTGGGTCTTAAATGTCCAGCGCTGTTTGTTGTAGTTATCCTCGATGAAGTAGCAGTCAGTGTACAAGCCAGACTCTAGGAGATGATCTGGTAGCTGACCCTGGGTTTCAATTATGAATTTTAAAACATCATAATCGTCTTCCCCAGGATAGAGAGGCACCCCTGTAGCAAGCTCCACAGCTACCAGCCCCAGAGACCACATGTCGATTGCTTCGTCGTATGGAATGCCAAGCATAACCTCAGGTGCACAATAACCAATTGTCCCCACACGGTCACCAGGAATCACTGCAGAAGCAGGACATGCGAGGCCAAAGTCTATGAGTTTGACTTTGACGGGAGACTCACTGTGGTTCAGCACCATGATGTTTCCAGGTTTGAGGTCAGCATGCACTATTCCCACAGAACCCAGGTGGAACAGAGCATTTGCGAGCTGATGCAAAATTGGCCTGAGTTCTCTCATTGGGAGACCTCGGTTATTCCGGTCCCCAATGTAGTCCCACAGGCTTTGGTCAAGCAATTCGAAATTCAGGCAAATGCGCTGTCCATCGAGGAAATAGTCGTTCCATTCCACAATGTTGCACCTGTCTGGATCCAAGCGTCGTAGCTGCTCCAGGATGAAAATTTCCAGTTTTGCCTGGAGCAGAATTTCAGGGTCGCTCTTGTTGACTTTAATAGCAACGGTTTTGTTGTTTTTTGTATCGCGACATCTGGTTACCAAACCAAAGCCTCCTTCTCCAAGGAAAGCCTCTACCACGTGGTGATCTCCTAAAATGGTCCCTTCCGTTATTTGAAGATCATCTTCAGAGGCAGATGGGTTGGCTGAGGTGTTGATGTCTCCTTTTTGAGGAAATTCAACTGAGTTTTGGAAACTGCAGCTGAATTTTTGCAATCCATGACTTTTCCAGCTTGAAGGCTGCTGAGAGAGCACAAGGAGTTCTCCCCCTGTACTATTCATGTCAGTGCAGGGGGTTCTCCTTGAGAGGCCAGGGTTGAAAAAGGGATGCTTCAGAACCTCCGAGGGTGTTATGCGCTGATTTGCATCCAAGGCCAACATTTCTTTGATTAGCCTTACAAATAATGTTTGGCCATTTTCCGGTCCTCGCCTAACTTTCAGCAGTTGTTCGAGATCATCGAGACACTTAAGTTTTATCGATCGAGTTTCCTTGGATCGATAATGTGTCTCGTATTGAAATTGTTCTGGGGTCTTAAATGTCCAGCGCTGTTCCTTGTGGTTATCCTCGATGAAATAGCTGTCAGTGTACAAGCCAGACTCTAGGAGATGATCTGGTAGCTGACCCTGGGTTTCAATTATGAATTTCAAAACGTCATAATCGTCTTCCCCAGGATAGAGAGGCACCCCTGTAGCAAGCTCCACAGCTACCAGCCCTAGAGACCACATGTCAATTGCTTCATCATATGGAGTGCCAAGCATAATCTCAGGTGCACAATAACCAATTGTCCCCACACAGTCACCAGGAATCACTGCAGAGGTGTTACATGCGATGCCAAAGTCTATAAGTTTGACTCTGACTTGAGACTCACTGCGGTTCACAACCATGATGTTGACAGGTTTGAGGTCAGCATGCACTATTCCCACAGAACCCAGGTGGAATAGAGCATTTGCGAGCTGATTCAAAATTGGCCTGATTTCTCTCATTGGGAGACCTCGGTTATTCCGGTCCCCTATGTAGTCTGACAGGCTTTGGTCGAGGAGTTCAAAATTCAGGCAAATGCGCTCTCCATCGAGGAAATAGCCGTTCCATTCGACGATGTTGCACCTGTCTGGATCCAAGCGTCGTAGCTGCTCCAGGATGAAAATTTCCAGTTTTGCCTGGAGCAGAATTTCAGGGTCGCTCTTGTTGACTTTAACAGCAACAGTTTTGTTGTTTTTTGTATCGCGACATCTGGTTACAACACCAAAGCTTCCTTCTCCAAGAAAAGCCTCCACCATGTGGTGATCTCCCAAAATGGTCCCTTTAGATATTCCAAGCTCATCTGAGCCGAAGGATGGGTTGGCTGACATGGTGTAATGTGTCTGTTTGCGCTGTGAATTGGTGAGAAACAAAACTGAACTTGTTTTGGTTTCTCTCGTAAATTGCTCTCAAAGCTTCTCAAAAGGGTTTTAGTTGCTGCAGGTCAACGTCCGTTAAGCATAAAGTAACAGGTGAGCGCTTCTATTTATAGGTTTTGGATCAAAGCAAAGTTATGACGTCAGAAAGGATCAAAGCAAAGTTATCACGTCACAAGCGATCGAAGCGATTCTAATATGTGCGCATGCGCACATATGAGAAGCGATCGAAGCGATTCTAATATGTGCGCATGCGCACATATGAGAAGCGATCGAAGGGATTCTAATATGTGCGCATGCGCACACACGTGCTTGTTTGTGTAATATTGTTCACACTAAACTTGACCCTAATCAATTTAATATCAGTCAATCAAAGAAAATGTTAGTTTTGGAAAATTTTAAAATGACATAACTGACAGTTAAAACATTTTTTGTTCATGTATTTGTATTTGTATTGTCTTCGGAATTTTTTTTTGCATACCATGTCAAGCTTTTCTGTATATAGTCATGTCGTAGATTTCGGAGCAAACAAGAAATTGAATTGGATTTTAATATTGCAGTGCTTGGATTTCGGATTTGGTGCTTAAAACTTCTTGAAACTGTAACCGTATTTCATTCACCACAAAGAACTATCTGATTGAATAGTTTTCTTATCAGATAGAGAAATAAAACGAGTCGCAAAGTCTAAAAGCAACATTTGTCTGCCTGGGCTGTACCTCTGCACGTTAGTCTGTTTCAATGTGTGACCCCCCACCCCCTCCCTGATCAGTCGGGGGTGAGTGCGCTAATGTGCCTGGAGGCCGTTTTAATGAGTGTTTGCTGGAAAACGAAAAATACAAGAAGGATTTGTACGTTTTCACAACGGGGGAGTTTGCGTAAGTACTAGTAAATAATTTTCTCGAGTGTGTACGTTACACATGTTATTTGTTTAAAATTGGTATTATTATTTTGCTAGCTAGCAAACTCGCGGGATAAAGGATTGAAGTGCACTCAGTGCGATACAATACGGTGGCGCTATTCTAACAGTTAGTTATTGCAGGGTAACTTGTAGAATATGCTGTGAATTGAACCAAGATTACACAGCAGTAGCAGTAATACGAGTTACTTCCCTCAAGTGAAAGCGTTAAACGTTAGCCCGATGCTTAACTAGCCAACGTCAGGCTTTCTGATTGAAGGCTAAAAGCGACGTTGTCACCAAGTAAACAGAATATTGATGATATTTTTGTGTATCGCTGCAGCCTTTTCAAGTATTAACCTGGTGTCTTTGGGAACAGCTTAGGGGGAAATGACGGTAATATGACTGAACCATATGGGAAGAAAGAATAGGCACTTTTTTGTGCTAGCGAAGTTTCCTCGCTTTCATTCAAAATCTGTTTATCATTAAACAATTGAAACATAATGGCTTCGAGCTGACATTGAGGCCTGTGGGGCACTATCAGCCACTGAGACAGTAGACAAGTGACTATTTCACACTTTAAGGCTGCCTGTTTATTTAAGGGAGATGAACAGTACATTCTAACTGTACATAATAATATCAATGATGATAGATTAAATAAATGGGTTTTTGAAAGACGCTTGTGCATTTTTAAAGTCTAAAGTGTTGAATTGATCTGAGTATGTCATGTGTTCAAAGCCTCTCCCAGTCAGTGCTGTTCTCTATGCCTGTCTTACTCTACATGATGTTATTAGCACAAACACTTTAAAGGTGATAATTAGGTCTACAACAATAACACAGACTGCAATGTAGTTAAGCGTCTTACAGTTAGTTTTGAATGAATGAACTTAAAAAACAACACAAGCAAAGATCTGTCTCCTCCTGTTTTTTGTGTCACATAAGAAAGAAGCATCAATATCTGATGAGAAGACTTATTCATTTGGCCTTTCACGTGGTCTTACTCAGGTGATGCGAAGTGAAATATGCATCCTTTTTATGGTAATGTGCTGGAAAATGTTGAAAATGGACATTAAACGTGCTTACAAAGTGCTTGAATTTGACCCTGAAAGGTGTATGAAGCCAGAAAAAGTCACACTTGGAGTAAAAACCTCTCATAGCAAGTTAATCATATTCAATTGATTTGATGCTTTCAGCACAAAATTTAGCCACACAGTCAGGACAGCGTCTGCTTTACCTTCATCGGTAAACGTGTTTATGCAGTACATAGTAACAGTGTGGCTGAGTCCTCTGGTTCAAATCAGTTCCAGTACATTTGGAGATGTAAGTCTTAACCTTTCACATGCATCGGGAAGGAAAAAACATTTAATCTTCACAGTACTGCCGAAGTGCAGCGATACATTGTGAAGTGCACATTTGCATTTGTCATACAGTACCGAGCAAAAGTCTTGAACCACCCCCTTATTTTTTCGTGTTTTGCCAGGTCAGTCTGTGTTAACGGTGTTATTAACTGCATTCTTCAACTAAAGAAGTGAGAACAAATGATGTGGGCTTTTGTTTTTTTGCAATAGGCTGCAAGTAAATGTGTACAGATACAATTTAAAATTGGTTCTTTGTTAAGTTTTCTGGTCCTTTCCGTGACTTAGGTGTCTGACAAAAAGTGGTCAAATACAAGCCCTGGATTAAAAATCAGAAACACTTTAAAAAGCCTGGAGAGCTATTCCTTAATACCACTTTAAAGATTACAGGGAAGTCCGGATCCCTGGAAGCAAATGAGGGATGGCTCAAGACTTTTGCACAGTGCTGTACATGTCATGTTCCCTGTTTTATAGCTCAGCTCAAACTGACACGTTCTCACTAACTGCTTCTCATTTTCTCCACAGTAAACTTTGACCACTTCCAGATACTGCGGGCCATCGGGAAAGGAAGCTTTGGAAAGGTAATGCAGCCTCCATTTTTCACGCCACTTGTATATTGTTTGCCCTTAATTACCCACCACGGTCGTCATCTCTAAAGAATCAGTGCAAGCGAAGCGAAATGTGCTGGGATTACACTTTAGTTCTCGTGTGCTGCTGTTATTTAATAACAGTTATAAATGCAGCTGATGTAATTATTTCTATAAAGTCAGTTAGAGGAGAGCCGATTTCTATTTCATCTCACTCAATCTAGGTGGGAATTTTGACCCCACGTCTCAATTTAATTACACAGCAGCAAAATTCTGCGGCTCTATTTGTCATCGTGCTCAACGGTTGGGCTGAAGGCAGGAGGAGAACTTAGTGTGTGTGTGATACACAATTGGGGCTGCAGAGATTGGAATAGTTTACCTTCATTTTAAATATCACTGCCCTGTGCACATTGTTGGCTTTAAAATTCAAACTTAAAGAGTTTGTAAGTAAACTGGCTGAGATGAGACAGACGATGCACCGGGTCCTCGTCTGAGTGCTGGCTTTCAGTTGTGCTGTTTCTCTTGCCCAGCCATGCACACAGACACTGTGCTACACTTACACAGTGAGACAGATGCTCACAGAGACGTCCAGATACATTTTGTCCTTGCTGGAGGTCATCTTGTGTTTTTTGGCCCACTGTGGCGTCACACCGAGCACCTGCTGTTTTTTGAACACTTTAACAGCACCAGTCTTTAGCTTCCTGTTGAACACACTTAAGTGGGGGAGGTGTTATTATTAGTGGTAAATGATTTGTGTATTTGTTGGACGCACCTCAGAGCAACAGGAAACATGACACGACACACTCCAGTAACCTGCAGTCTTTACAGTGAGGACACACAAACATTAACCCTCTGCTCCTTACAGAAACTCTCTAAATCCTGTAAGTTTCTTGACTGCCACTTGGAAAGTTGAAACTTCAGCTCCCTCCACAGATTTTCTACAGTACTGATGTCTGGAGACTGACTAGACCACTCCGTGATCTTATAGCACTTCTCCATTAGTACATACTCAGATCAGCTTGCTGTGACTCATTTTCCATTACAATCAAGTACCACCTAATGTGCGTGGGGTCATTACAGCAAAGCGGCCCGATGTCCATGTTGTCATTTATGAGCAACACGAATGCCACAACAAAGGAAGACGTCGCAGCGATGATGTATCTGTGGCTTTTTGTCACACTTGGAAACCACGGTGTTGTGCAGCTATTTGCCTTGTTGCAGGGTTTTAAAAAAACTGCAGTTTTGATTTTAGTGAAAGACACCGTCTCATGACTCATTGAGTGCCGCGACTGACAAGCCAATCCGTGGCCTGCAGTCTGACGATGTCACATTTCCTGACTGCTTGGAACCCCGACTAAGTCGTCCTGTAGCCCACATCATAATGTTTCCATCTCTCTGCTTGACTGCAGGGATGCTATGTTTTGCATCACACTCCTATTTCAAAAGGTCAGTTAAAGCCACATAATTTCGTTTCATCTCCCCACAGCACTTTCTCCAAAGTCTTCCCTGAATCATTTAGATGTTCACTGGCACTTGAGATGGGCCTATACATGTTTCTCCTTGAACAGGTAGCTACCCTATGTTAGCCTAGCTTTCTATCACTGATGCTCTGTGTGTATGCTGCTGCCTCTCGTCTCGTGTTACTTAAAAAATTAATCCCACAGCTTCAATAACCGTATCTAAAAATCTCTCATTGAAAGTTACGGTTGAAGGTTTGGAAACATTTTGGGGTAGCCAGTGTTAAATAGAGACAGTGCCACATTCTTTATCTAGTCATTGTAATGAAAGAAGCACATTAAAAACTATATGAGAGTTTGCTTTTAACAAGCATGTAATGACTCTACTTAAAAACTGAAAGTAGCATTTTGTGGATGTTTTCCCTGCTGCCCGATCCCATCAGTCTCTTAAAGCATCATTTTTTATGCGCCCTGGTGTGACAGAGGTTTCATGGCGCTACAGGTTACCTGAGCACATCAGGTATATTACGGTTGAAAACAAGTGCCCGGCCTTCCAGTGGGTGGTCGACCCCTCGTGCACAGCTCAGGAGTCTAAACGACCCAGCAGTTATGGACATGTGTGTTTTTGGTGTGCTGTCCCTCGTTCTCCCTGCTTGCAGGTATATCTGTGTGTGTGTGTGTGTGTGTGTGTGTGTGTGTGTGTGTGTGTGTGTGTGTGTGTGTGTGTGTGTGTGTGTGTGTGTGTGTGTGTGTGTGTGGATGCCGGCGTTTCTGAGAGCACCTGTTTACAGGCACCTTCAGGCCTGGTGGGTGTGGCCCTGCCAGGTGGTTGGCCACACCTGAAGACCATCACACAGCTGATCAAGCCTTGTCGGAGGAGCTACTTAAGAATGCGGTGGCGCTCTCTCTGACGCTGGATCATTGCGTGACTTCACGTTAGTCTCTCGGCCAGTCAGTACGGATAGTCTGCCGCATTGTATGTGTCTTACGGCTGCCTGTTTGTTATCTCCCCAGGAGAAGCGTGGAGACGAGAGGGCAGCGAGCACGGGGTGCTCAGACACTGAGGAGCGGAAACAAGGAACACTAGCACTGGGAAGAGGACATTTCACGGGAGTCGGGAACGCACTGCGGATTTATTGTTATTTTCCATTCACTGTAAATAAACGCACTGCTTGCATTCAGAGCTCCGTGCCTGGCTCCTCCTTCCTCACATCCCCACGGTTGACGCTGGACAACCGTGACAAATAGCTGTTCTTAGATTCATTATTAGTTCAACATTGACAAATAGTAGTTGACTAATATCAGGAGCCAAAAAGAAAACAAAAAACAAACTAAATAAATATTTCAGACGCTGAAAATAAATTATTACGGTCGTTTAAATTTGCTGTCAGCAAGTTAGGTCTAATACATGTAGTCAATCTAATGAATCAATATTACATGTAAAAAGTACAGAACTGAAAATGAAACTAAAATATAACGGTAAATGAACTGGTTCTTGTATAAAACCTTTCTACTCTCTACAACTTGCCTCATTCATGCACTCACTTTTTTCTATGCTTTTTCTCTGTAAGTGCTTTCTATCTAACATTAATACGCATTCATCCTCCCGATGGATGCATCGGAGAGCAACTTGGGGTTAGCATCTTGCCCAAGGATATTTGGCATGCAGGCTGGAGCAGAGGGGCATTGAACCAGCAACTTTCTGATTAGTAGGTTTCCTGCTCTACCTGAGCTACAGACACCCCAATTTGTGGTGCTCTGGAAACAACACGTTCTCATCCCAACAGGTAACGATGCTATGTGACAAATCATCGGTATGTGTAAATGTGTTTTTTATTCTGATCATGAATCGCTTTGTAAAACAAGACCTGATAGGGTTAAGGTTAAAGTTATGGTTAGAGTTAATGTTAGGGATAGGGCTGGAATGGACGGCTGGAGCCTCTCCTCCAAGTGTGTGTTACTGCCGCCATCAGCATTCTGTTGTATGCTTTTCTCTGTAAGCGCTTCGAGCCTGTACTTTTTTGCTTTAGCTGAGTAATGAAGTTGAATCAGTACTTTAACTTTCACTGGAACAATAGTATTTTTACTTCTACTTAAGAATGTCTGATCTTTTGCCAACTCTGGCTGTCTCTCAGTCTTGGAATACCCACTTGTTGTCCAGCGGTGTCCTGGGAATATGGGAACTAGACAGACTGGGGAAACAATGGGAGGAGACACAAAGATGGAATCACTTTTACCATCTTTGATGTATTTGCTGGTCGTCTTATTTCTTCTATTTTGCAAGCACAGTGTTGCAATCATTGTCTTTGTGGTACAATGACACAGGTAGAATGCAGGTGTTTTCATGTAACACGATGCCAGAAAGATGAGTAATGTGTTTTGAAGAGAAGATAAAACATCATGTTTGAACAAAGATAAGCAGCAGACACGTCTGTGTGTGAGTTATTCAGGTTCAGTAAGAAGGTAATATGTCTGCAGAATTTGTAATTCTTATGAAGATATTGCTTGTACAATGAATAAAATCCCTTTAACTTCTTCTGGAGAGTGTCTTTATATATTTAGTCATTTTGGGGCGATCCTTTATTTAGTACTAACTCTAGTCGGGGATATATATCAGAGTTTACTTTCAGATATGAGCATTGTGTTTCCTGTGGATGAATGAATGAATTATTTATTTATGTATTTTTTGAAAGACTGGCTCATGTAAAATCTCTGAAAGTATGACACAGCTCTCCTGTTACACTTTATGGACTCCTGAGCTTCACCATGAGGGCCTGTCTTTATTCACTGAAATCCACTTTTATAATGAATTCACAGTAATCGCTGACACCTTCAGAGCATTACATTCATTAAAGACGTCTTCTACACCTACTCTTCCAGACGACCGACACATACTTCAACCACTGCAGGTTAACCAGCCACTCATCAGTAAAGCAAAAACTAAATGTAAATGTCCTCATGTGGAAAAGACTGAAACACAACTCCCACATATCACTAATGTAACAGATCCATTTAGGGAGAGTGAGAACACTAGGCTGGATGTGTTTTAATGCAGGAACATTCATCATGTCTTGAGTTCAACAAATCATTTACATTGAATATGTGAGCTGGATGGTTACACGATACAATGTGATTGTCAACAATAACTGCAATGAACGCTGGTTTGAGGGCGGAGTCAAGGAGGCCATTTACGTGAAAAGGGAAAGACCCTCTCTGAATCAAGGAGGGGGCCTAAGGGTACATCTGTCACCATCTTACAATGCTGTGATTGCAGCCGTTCTCCAACTCTCTGTGAATGGTACTCAAGACCATTGATCAGTGGTTGTTGATCAATGGTCATGAGAATTTGCATAATCATGATTAAGGAACTGACCTCCCAGCCCATTGTTCCTTCAGTCGGCTGGTTTCTCTGACTGAAAACGCTACGTCCAGAAGAACAGGATCAACTTTTGGAGATTTACTTCCCTGGATGATTGAGCACGCATCAAGACCTTTAATCAGGCCAACAAATATCTTGTACTCAATTTTAGCAGCAGCCATTGTGACACTGATGATAAAACTTGTGTAAAAGTGCGAAGCTGTAAAAAAGTAATTATAAAAAAGCATTTTTGTAGCTGAATGTTACTGGATAGCTGTTTCATCTGTAACACATCAAAATAACCTGCTAAGGTTTAATAGGCTATAAGGAACACACTCACTTCCTGAGCCCTGGGCAATAAGAGACGTTTTGTGTTTTATAATTTATTGATATGTTTGATCCTTTCTGACCTGCGTTAATGAAGCAGTCATTAGAGCACCATGTCCGCTATAATAGTTCTGTAGTTTGATGCTTGAGTCGTTGCAGACTTGTTGAAACTCCCTCACCCGTCAAAGCAGCGTCTTTGTTATTGGAGTCCAGCAGATGGCAGTGTTTCACTGTCTGACGGCTGTCTGAAGCTTCAGCTGGTTTATCCGTTTGCTATGTTTGCCATGTTACAGTGGGGAGGAAAAACTCCGTTTTAACAGGAATATCTAGACATGAGTGATTACTGCAGTGGGGCACTATCTGTGCTATCTATAAGAAATGTTAGCAACAATAAAACTCTGAGGATCAGGGCTCCATTTCACTCCAGTGTTCAGTGGCATTTTAAAAGAGTGAATACCGACGCTGAATGTCTTTGTAAAGCAAAAGCACTTTGTTAGCCTTTACAGAGCAAAGCTATGGATCAATGTGCAGTGAAGAAAAATCCAGGTGGCCAGTCTGTCCTTTCCTAACCAATCACAGAGCTCCTTACATTGTTGCGCTGGAGAATAACTAAATATAATATAAAGATGATATTGAAAATAATCTTTTGTAGAGTCACTACTTAGTGGGCAGAGGACAGTTATCACTTTGCTGGATGCTTTAAAGTCGCATGTTCTGTATTTGCAGATTAACAGGATATTAACAGATTAACAGCTTTCATTAGACTTCATATGATAATCAACAGTGAAGTGTTTCTCTTTCAGTGTTTATTCTTGCTCATTGAATGATCTCTGTTCAGATAATATGCTGCACTCATCTCATGTTTCTTTAAATACGGCATCACTTGTCCAGCTGTCAAACTCTGAAAGAGTTACAGTTTCACCACTGAGCACTTTGAATGGTTATTCTTTTATTTAAAAGCACTTATTCTAGCTGCATCATCAATACGACAAAAACTGTGACTTTAGCAAAAGTTTATCTAAAAATATTTAGGGGGAAATGTTCCTACACCCCTCATGTAAACGTTACACCTCCAAAAGGGAGAAATAATCAGAATAAGGCGTAATCATTGTCTTGATAATAATGACCATGAAAATGAAACTAGGCCTACCTTTAGTTCAGCACACTCAGTGTTGCATAAAGACATGCGAACATGCCATCATCCATTCTGGAGCCTACTTTTAAAAAGAGCGAGCTGTTTATTCTGGCTGAGTAGCAAACAGAACCAACCATGACAACCTAAACTGGGAAAACACTTGGAAACCTTGAACACTGGGAATATGGAGACACAGGGGGTAGGTGAACAGGCACTCTGACAAAGGACAGAGGAAAACAGAGACAATATATATAAGACAAGAAGTAACACAGACACCCTTTTCGGTGACAAAAAAGAGAAAATATCCAGTGAAAGGCAGTTCTCTTGGAAAAACTGCCTTATTGATGTCAACGGTCAGAGAAAAATGTCTGATAGGAAGGCAACCGTAGCTCATACAACCATTTGTTGCAACCAAAGAATGCAGAAGAGCGTTTTGGTCAGCTAAGAACAGGAAATTGAAGCTACAGTTCTCAAAATTTGACATGAGAAGATTGGATAAATGTTGCCTGGTCTGATGAGTCTTGATTTCTGCTCTGACATGCAGATGGTCGGGTCAGAATTTGGCATAAATAGCATGAAAGGATGGATCCATGCTGCCTTATGTCAGCTGTGCAGACTAGTGGTGGTGGTGTCACTGTGGGGGGAAGGGGCGGTATTTTCTTGCTGAAACGTTACATAGTGAGTGTGTGTGTGTGTGTGTGTGTGTGTGAGTGTGTGTGTGTGTGTGTGTGAGTGAGAGAGAGAGAGAGAGAGAGAGAGAGAACAACTTGAAACAAACTGCAGCAATAAGGGCAAACTAGTGCACAGTTATGTTTACGTGAGCGTTATTTTGTATGCATTTGTACAGTTCCATAACTGTGAGAATACATTGATAGCATTTAACTCTAGTAACAGGCATTTGTACCAGTAAGCATGAAAAAGTAGGGAAAAGAACTAGTATGTAAGCACTGACTAGTACTGTAAAGTATATGTGTATATAGGTCAATCGTGGCTCAAGAGTTCGCAGTTCATCCTGTAATTGGAAGGTTGCCAGATTGAGCCCCGCCTCCGACAGTCTCGGTCGTTGTGTCCCGGGGCAAGACACTTCACCCGTTGCCTACTGGTGGTGGTCAGAGGGCCCGGTGGCGCCAGTGTCCGGCAGCCTCGCCTCTGTCAGTGCGCCCCAGGGCAGCTGTGGCTACAATGTAGCTGCCATCACCAGTGTGTGAATGTGTGAATGACTGAATGTAGTGTAAAGCTCTTTGGGGTCCTTGGGGACTAAGTAAAGCGCTGTACAAGTACAGGCCATTTACTGTGCATGTGTTTATGCTCAAGTGTATGAATAAATTAGTCAGTTTGAAACAGTTGCAATTTAAACAGTAGAAGAGTGGCACTATATTTATATATTTATAAAGAATTTCAAACAACAATTAATTGATGCTCAAAGCAGGTTTATTTAATTAATATCCAGATTTCCAATTAGTTCCGAATTCATTCAGCAGCAAATTACATCACCAGTCACTTCAAGGCTGTATGTATTATTGTAAGGTAGACCCTACAATAATACATACAGAGAACCCAACAATTATATGACCCCCTATGAGCAAGCACTTTGGCGACAGTGGGAAGGAAAAACTCCCTTTTTACAGGAAGAAACCTCCGGCAGAACCAGGCTCAGGTCGGGGCGGCCATCTGCTGCGACCGGTTGGGGTGAGAGACTGAAGACGTTTGTTGTAGGTCTGATTGAAGGACTGATGTGATGGTAAGTTGTCTGCTGCTCCGCTTTGAATATTGAGAGATTAGTTGATGGATTTCAAGCCAAATTGTGCCCAAGTTTAAGACCACATTCATTGCTTTTTTTTGTTGATGTTATTGTTTTGGGCTTTTTTTCCACAAGAATTTCTAGCTCCCCTAGAATTCTGGCCACCCAAACGATGATTGCTGCTGAGAGAACACAAGGTTTTGTCCCCCTGTACTATTCATGTCAGTGCAGGGGGTTCTCCTTGAGAGGCCAGGGTGGAAAAAGGGATACTTCAGAACCTCCGAGGGTGTTATGCGCAGATTTGCATCCAAGGCCAACATTTCTTTGATTAGCCTTACAAATAATGTTTGGCCATTTTCCGGTCCTCGCCTAACTTTCAGCAGTTTTTCGAGGTCATCGAGACACTTAAGTTTTATATATCGAGTTTCCTTTGATCGATAATGTGTCTCATATTGAAATTGTTCTTGGGTCTTAAATGTCCAGCGCTGTTTGTTGTAGTTATCCTCGATGAAGTAGCAGTCAGTGTACAAGCCAGACTCTAGGAGATGATCTGGTAGCTGACCCTGGGTTTCAATTATGAATTTTAAAACATCATAATCGTCTTCCCCAGGATAGAGAGGCACCCCTGTAGCAAGCTCCACAGCTACCAGCCCCAGAGACCACATGTCGATTGCTTCGTCGTATGGAATGCCAAGCATAACCTCAGGTGCACAATAACCAATTGTCCCCACACGGTCACCAGGAATCACTGCAGAAGCAGGACATGAGAGGCCAAAGTCTATGAGTTTGACTTTGACGGGAGACTCACTGTGGTTCAGCACCATGATGTTTCCAGGTTTGAGGTCAGCATGCACTATTCCCACAGAACCCAGGTGGAACAGAGCATTTGCGAGCTGATGCAAAATTGGCCTGAGTTCTCTCATTGGGAGACCTCGGTTATTCCGGTCCCCAATGTAGTCCCACAGGCTTTGGTCGAGCAATTCGAAATTCAAGCAAATGCGCTGTCCATCGAGGAAATAGTCGTTCCATTCCACAATGTTGCACCTGTCTGGATCCAAGCGTCGTAGCTGCTCCAGGATGAAAATTTCCAGTTTTGCCTGGAGCAGAATTTCAGGGTCGCTCTTGTTGACTTTAATAGCAACGGTTTTGTTGTTTTTTGTATCGCGACATCTGGTTACTAAACCAAAGCCTCCTTCTCCAAGGAAGGCCTCTACCACGTGGTGATCTCCTAAAATGGTCCCTTCCGTTATTTGAAGATCATCTTCAGAGGCAGATGGGTTGGCTGAGGTGTTGATGTCTCCTTTTTGAGGAAATTCAACTGAGTTTTGGAAACTGCAGCTGAATTTTTGCAATCCATGACTTTTCCAGCTTGAAGGCTGCTGAGAGAGCACAAGGAGTTCTCCCCCTGTACTATTCATGTCAGTGCAGGGGGTTCTCCTTGAGAGGCCAGGGTGGAAAAAGGGATGCTTCAGAACCTCTGAGGGTGTTATGCGCTGATTTGCATCCAAGGCCAACATTTCTTTGATTAGCCTTACAAATAATGTTTGGCCATTTTCCGGTCCTCGCCTAACTTTCAGCAGTTTTTCGAGGTCATCGAGACACTTAAGTTTTATCGATCGAGTTTCCTTGGATCGATAATCTGTCTCGTATTGAAATTGTTCTGGGGTCTTAAATGTCCAGCGCTGTTCCTTGTGGTTATCCTCGATGAAATAGCTGTCAGTGTACAAGCCAGACTCTAGGAGATGATCTGGTAGCTGACCCTGGGTTTCAATTATGAATTTCAAAACATCATAATCGTCTTCCCCAGGATAGAGAGGCACCCCTGTAGCAAGCTCCACAGCTACCAGCCCCAGAGACCACATGTCAATTGCTTCATCATATGGAGTGCCAAGCATAATCTCAGGTGCACAATAACCAATTGTCCCCACACAGTCACCAGGAATCACTGCAGAGGTGTTACATGCGATGCCAAAGTCTATAAGTTTGACTCTGACTTGAGACTCACTGCGGTTCACAACCATGATGTTGACAGGTTTGAGGTCAGCATGCACTATTCCCACAGAACCCAGGTGGAATAGAGCATTTGCGAGCTGATGCAAAATTGGCCTGATTTCTCTCATTGGGAGACCTTGGTTATTCCGGTCCCCTATGTAGTCTGACAGGCTTTGGTCGAGGAGTTCAAAATTCAAGCAAATGCGCTCTCCATCGAGGAAATAGCCGTTCCATTCCACAATGTTGCACCTGTCTGGATCCAAGCGTCGTAGCTGCTCCAGGATGAAAATTTCCAGTTTTGCCTGGAGCAGAATTTCAGGGTCGCTTTTGTTGACTTTAACAGCAACAGTTTTGTTGTTTTTTGTATCGCGACATTTCGTTACGACACCAAAGCTTCCTTCTCCAAGGAAAGCCTCCACCATGTGGTGATCTCCCAAAATGGTCCCTTTAGATATTCCAAGCTCATCTGAGCCGAAGGATGGGTTGGCTGACATGGTGTAATGTGTCTGTTTGCGCTGTGAATTGGTGAGAAACAAAACTGAACTTGTTTTGGTTTCTCTTGTAAATTGCTCTCAAATCTTCTCAAAAGGGTTTTAGTTGCTGCAGGTCAACGTCCGTTAAGCATAAAGTAACAGGTGAGCGCTCCTATTTATAGGTTTTGGAATCAAAGCAAAGTTATGACATCAGAAAGGATCACAGCAAAGTTATCACGTCACAAGCGATCGAAGCGATTCTAATATGTGCGCATGCGCACATATGAGAAGCGATGGAAGGGTTCTAATATGTGCGCATGCGCACATATTAGAAGCGATGGAATGGATTCTAATATGTGCGCATGCGCATACACGTGCTTGTTTGTGTAATATTGTTCACACTAAACTTGACCCTAATCAATTTAATATCAGTCAATCAAAGAAAATGTTAGTTTTGGAAAATTTTAAAATTACATAACTGACAGTTAAAACATTTTTTGTTCATGTATTTGTATTGTCTTCGGGGTTTTTTTTTGCATACCACGTCAAGCTTTTCTGTATATAGTCATGTCGTAGATTTCGGAGCAAACAAGAAATTGAATTGGATTTTAATATTGCAGTGCTTGGATTTCGGATTTGGTGCTTAAAACTTCTTGAAACTGTAACCGTATTTCATTCACCACAAAGAACTATCTGATTGAATAGTTTTCTTATCAGATAGAGAAATAAAACGAGTCGCAAAGTCTAAAAGCAACATTTGTCTGCCTGGGCTGTACCTCTGCACGTTAGTCTGTTTCAGTGTGTGACCCCCCACCCCCTCCCTGATCAGTCGGGGGTGAGTGCGCTAATGTGCCTGGAGGCCGTTTTAATGAGTGTTTGCTGGAAAACGAAAAATACAAGAAGGATTTGTACGTTTTCACAACGGGGGAGTTGCGTAAGTACTAGTAAATAATTTTCTCGAGTGTGTACGTTACACATGTTATTTGTTTAAAATTGGTATTATTATTTTGCTAGCTAGCAAACTCGCGGGATAAAGGATTGAAGTGCACTCAGTGCGATACAATACGGTGGCGCTATTCTAACAGTTAGTTATTGCAGGGTAACTTGTAGAATATGCTGTGAATTGAACCAAGATTACACAGCAGTAGCAGTAATACGAGTTACTTCCCTCAAGTGAAAGCGTTAAACGTTAGCCCGATGCTTAACTAGCCAACGTCAGGCTTTCTGATTGAAGGCTAAAAGCGACGTTGTCACCAAGTAAACAGAATATTGATGATATTTTTGTGTATTGCTGCAGCCTTTTCAAGTATTAACCTGGTGTCTTTGGGAACAGCTTAGGGGGAAATGACGGTAATATGACTGAACCATATGGGAAGAAAGAATAGGCACTTTTTGTGCTAGCGAAGTTTCCTGGCTTTCATTCAAAATCTGTTTATCATTAAACAATTGAAACATAATGGCTTCGAGCTGACATTGAGGCCTGTGGGGCACTATCAGCCACTGAGACAGTAGACAAGTGACTATTTCACACTTTAAGGCTGCCTGTTTATTTAAGGGAGATGAACAGTACATTCTAACTGTACATAATAATATCAATGATGATAGATTAAATAAATGGGTTTTTGAAAGACGCTTGTGCATTTTTAAAGTCTAAAGTGTTGAATTGATCTGAGTATGTCATGTGTTCAAAGCCTCTCCCAGTCAGTGCTGTTCTCTATGCCTGTCTTACTCTACATGATGTTATTAGCACAAACACTTTAAAGGTGATAATTAGGTCTACAACAATAACACAGACTGCAATGTAGTTAAGCGTCTTACAGTTAGTTTTGAATGAATGAACTTAAAAAACAACACGAGCAAAGATCTGTCTTCTCCTGTTTTTTGTGTCACATAAGAAAGAAGCATCAATATCTGATGAGAAGACTTATTCATTTGGCCTTTCACGTGGTCTTACTCAGGTGATGCGAAGTGAAATATGCATCCTTTTTATGGTAATGTGCTGGAAAATGTTGAAAATGGACATTAAACGTGCTTACAAAGTGCTTGAATTTGACCCTGAAAGGTGTATGAAGCCAGAAAAAGTCACACTTGGAGTAAAAACCTCTCATAGCAAGTTAATCATATTCAATTGATTTGATGCTTTCAGCACAAAATTTAGCCACACAGTCAGGACAGCGTCTGCTTTACCTTCATCGGTAAACGTGTTTATGCAGTACATAGTAACAGTGTGGCTGAGTCCTCTGGTTCAAATCAGTTCCAGTACATTTGGAGATGTAAGTCTTAACCTTTCACATGCATCGGGAAGGAAAAAACATTTAATCTGCACAGTACTGCCGAAGTGCAGCTATACATTGTGAAGTGAACATTTGCATTTCTCATACAGTACCGATCAAAAGTCTTGAACCACCCCCTTATTTTTTCGTGTTTTGCCAGGTCAGTCTGTGTTAACGGTGTTATTAACTGCATTCTTCAACTAAAGAAGTGAGAACAAATGATGTGGGCTTTTGTTTTTTTGCAATAGGCTGCAAGTAAATGTGTACAGATACAATTTAAAATTGGTTCTTTGTTAAGTTTTGTGGTCCTTTCCGTGACTTAGGTGTCTGTTTATGTTTGAATGTTTCAGAGATTAGTGTGAAGGGTCTTAACAGACAAAAAGTGGTCAAATACAAGCCCTGGATTAAAAATCAGAAACACTTTAAAAAGCCTGGAGAGCTATTCCTTAATACCACGTTAAAGATTACAGGGAAGTCCGGATCCCTGGAAGCAAATGAGGGATGGCTCAAGACTTTTGCACAGTGCTGTACATGTCATGTTCCCTGTTTTATAGCTCAGCTCAAACTGACACGTTCTCACTAACTGCTTCTCATTTTCTCCACAGTAAACTTTGACCACTTCCAGATACTGCGGGCCATCGGGAAAGGAAGCTTTGGAAAGGTAATGCAGCCTCCATTTTTCACGCGACTTGTATATTGTTTGCCCTTAATTACCCACCACGGTCGTCATCTCTAAAGAATCAGTGCAAGCGAAGCGAAATGTGCTGGGATTACACTTTAGTTCTCGTGTGCTGCTGTTATTTAATAACAGTTATAAATGCAGCTTCTGTAATTATTTCTATAAACTGTGTACACACCTGTGTGGATCAGCACGCTTGTATTCAAAAGGTTTCTCCATGTAACGATCTGCTAGGGAGTGTGGGGAGCCATAGCCCCGTCCCCCAGGGCATGAAGCAGGTATGGAGGAGATCCAGGCCCCAGACATCCAGAGGCCCCAGAGTACGAGGACCCGAGGAGGACCACCAGGGGGCCAACGTGCCACCCTCCTGGGAAGAGCTGAGGAGAGCCCCAAACGAGAGGTCACCCAGCAGCCACGGAGCAGAGGCCAGAGGGGGTTGCAGTGATGTGCCCGCGGGCTCTGCCAGCAGCCAGCTGTGCCAGAGAAGACCGGGTATCAGGCCGAGAGGCCTGAGGGCACCCGACCCCCCGTAAGGGGCCTAGCTGGGCCACAGGTGCCAGGCCCCGCCAATCGGCCACCAGGAGTGAGTCGGTACATACATGAGCGCCCCGCCCCAGACACCAAAACGAATAACAATAATGGATTGCATTTATATAGAGTTTTTCTAGGCACCCAAAGCGCTTTACAATTCCACTATTCATTCACTCTCACATTCATAAGACTGGTGGAGGCAAGCTACAGTTGTAGCCACAGCTGCCCTGGGGCAGACTGACAGAAGCGAGGCTTCCCAAATCCCTGAGCCACAGTCGCCCCCAGAACCACCAACACACCAACACCAGCCACCGGCAGGGAGCGTGCCGAGGGGGGAGAGGTCTCCACACCTCGGAGAGCCCGAGATGTCCCCAGAGAGGTGGAGTCTTACACCCAAGCTCCCCCGCTGACCCCAGTAGGCACCCCCACACTCTGGAACCCACCGGGGCAAGAGGGCCCAGGCCCATCCGGACCGGGACCCACAGCAGCAGCACCACCCGGCCCCACAGAGTCCGGGACAGCCCACCCGACCCCACTGCAGAGAAAAATGCACCCACCCCGTCATCCAATCTTCTCCCAGACTACACAAGACAATAGACACCCAGGTTGAGTCATTCTCCACCTCTCCAATATCTTTCCCCCACCTGCAGAGTCTGCTCCTGTAGAGAGGAGACCTCCTGCAAAGATGTAACAGCCTCCCCACCAGTTAGAGAGCCCTCCATTCAGGCCGATGCACCAGAGGTCCCCCGCTCCGGGGCTGAGCCCCCATGCACCACCCCGGCGACACAACAACCAGGACCCAAGGCCCCAAGGCCCAGCCAGAGCCCCAGCCTGGGGGCGGAGCACCCCCAGACCCCCAAGCCTCCACGCCCATCCCGGACCCACCCAGGGGCAGCCAGGCTACCAGGCCAGTAACCAACGTCCACCAGCACAGACCCTCCCCCATCTCCGCTGTAAGCAGCCACAAGGAAAACACCATCTAAGAGCCACCAGAGCCCCTTACCAGGTCATGGCCACAGGGAAAACGTCCCTAGGGAATCCCTAGATGCCCTAAGGCCGTCCCGACCCCCATATCAACCACAATAGCGAAGGCAGAACTAAACCATGACCCCCCACCCCCACTAGGTGATGAAGCCAATCAAAGTAGTCCAGAGGGATTGATCAAATGTGATGGCAGAGGCTGTATCAAGACTAATGTGATCTATTAGATGGTTTTTATATTGGTTAGAATTAAGATTATTTTTATTTTTCCAGTTAATGAGGACCATTTTCTTGGCAATGCATAGGGCCGTAAAAACAACGTGGGCTGTGTTTATTTCTGTAGTGACCTCATCCAAGTTGCCCAGCAAGCATACTAAAGGGGAGGCTGGAATGTTACATTTCAGACACTTTGATAAGTCGTCACATATCTTGCGCCAAAACTTCTGAACTGGTGGACAGAACCAAAGAGCGTGGATATAATTGTCCGGTGTATTTGCTGTGCAGTGTGAGCAGTTGTTGGAAGACGTATAGCCGATCTTGAACATCCTATGACCAGTATAGTGCACTCTGTGTAATATTTTGTATTGTATTAATGGCAAACTGGGATTTCTGATCCATTGAAAGGTTTTTAAGCATATCTGAGACCAAAGGATTTGGTCTAAGCTGATTGATAAATCTGCTTCCCATTTTGCAATCGGAAGGGATATTGATTCATCTACTTTAGAAAGTGTGCTGTATATTTTAGACAATAATTTTGGGGGGGGGGGGTTAGATTAAAAAATTGTACCACACTTGGTGGTGTTTGTAATTCAGCTTCACTGGAATTAAATTTCTTTTTTTTACTATGGATTTAATTTGTTGATATTCCAAAAGTATTTTCTTGTTGATCCCATATTGTGTAACTAGTCTGTCAAATAAAATAAAGTCTGTTCCTTCCAATATATGTTCCAAGTTTTTAATTCCTTTATAACTCCAAACTGGAAAGTTTATCATGTTATTGTTTTGTAATATGTCCGGATAGTTCCAGATAGGTGTACGTTTGCATGGGATTAATGAAGACGCCGTCAATTTTAGAAACTCCCACCATGCTGTCAGAGAAGAGCTGATATTGATGCTTTTAAAGCATTCATGTCGTTTGATGTTTGAGCTGATAAATGGTAGGTCTGAAATCTCTAGGTTATTACATAGTGCCTGTTCTACATCTATCCAGGTTTCATCTAAGAAGATGTGTTTAAACCATCTAGAGATGAACTGAAGCCTGTTGGCTAAAAAGTAGTGATTAAAGTTAGGCAGATCTAATCCTCCTTTATCCTTGGTCCTTTGTAGTGTTTTTAAGCTGATACGTGGGGATTTATCTTTCCAAAGGAATTTAGAAATATACGAGTCTAGAGATCTGAACCAATCTTGTGATGGCTTATTTAGGATCATTGAAAATAAATAGTTTATTTTTGGCAAGACCATCATTTTTATAGCGGCGACCCTTCCCATGAGTGATATGGGTAGAGAAATCCATCTAGCCAGGTCGCCTTCTACTGTCTTTAAAAGTGGGATGTGGTTTAATTTAGTTAATTCTGCAAGCTCGGGAGAGATATTACTAACTCATCTACACAAGTCGTGTTGTAGAAGGTACAGTATTTATTGTTGTATTTATTATGTACCAGCTCAGGTAGTATAAAGAAAAATGACGTGTAACCAGATGGTTTTTTTAGTAACTTTTTTTATTGCTCAAACACAAGAAACATGCTTTGAAAAACAAAATTGCTGGGCAGCACACAGCCCTGGAATGCTGCTAAAAACAAAGAAAGAAATTAAAAAGTGGCTAACGCATGTTCAGGTTGTTTACTAAGCTCCAAAAGAAATGACAGAGTCAAAGGTAAAAAGACAAAAAAGCGACAGTCTTCCTCCTGCTGTGACTGACAGAGAAACTGTCACGGTCCTGGGTCTCCTGACCCAGCGTTTTTAGTTCTTTGTGATTTTTGTATTATTGTACTTGTGTGTGATTTATTCTATGGCTTCTAGTTTTGATCCCTTGCCCTTCATGTCTCTCTGTGTCCCCTCTGTTCTGTGTAATTGTGTGTCTTTGCATGTTTGAGTTTCTTGTTTTCTGTCACTCTGCATTGTGCATTATGTTCTCATGGTTGGTTTTTTGTTACTCTCTCTAGTCTAGTCTCTTGTGTTCCCAGCTGAGTATTTCCCTGTGTATTTTGGTTCTTAGACCTCTGCCTTATGGTTTATGTCTCTGTATTTCTTAGTTGCTGTCTCCACTGTGTCAAGTTCGCGTCTCTGTGTGATACTTCCTGTTTTACTTTGATGGTCCGTGTCTCATGTGAATGCGTCCTGCTTTGCTTGTCTCGTCAGTCCTGATTTCTCCCAGCTGTGCCCTCCTTCTGTGTCTCATTCCCCTCGTTACTTCCCAGTGTATTTAAACCCTGTGTTTCTCTGAGTCAGTGTCGCGTCGTCCCTCATGCTGTGTGTCTCTCTGTGAGTTTTCCAAGTTCCCAGTTTAGATTAGTTTGTATGTTTTTTCCCTGCCAGCAAATAAAGCTGAGTTTTGAGTTCACCTCCCTGAGTCTGTGAGTCCTGCACTTTGGGTCCAACTCCTGCCTGCCGCACAGCGATTCATGACAGAACGACGCGACCACAAAAAGGATCCAGCGGACTCAATGAGGAGGCGCCGCTTGGCTTTTGATGGGACCCGGTTGGTTCTTGGGGGTCCTCCGTGTAGCCGGTCGTCTTCGTTTGCCACTAACCCGTCTACTCACTTTTCTGTTTCCTCTCCACTGTTGACGCCTGCGACCCGGACCCGAGGAAAGCACCCGAGGCGGCACCGCGAGGAATACTATGAGCCTGCGAGCAACCAGCTCACGCCAGCACAGGCATTTTATAAAATGCTGGGGATTATCATTGTTCCCCCCAGTGCACCCAACATTTCCACACCGCAGCAGGAGCAACTGCAGCCGAGTTTTCCCACATCACCTTCAGCCAGCCCTTCTCCCTCTTCAACAGGGAAGCGGCAGACACCCCGCCAGCATTCACAGCCCCAGCGAGGGCCTGGATTTCTTCCTGTACAGTCGGCTAGGATGAGTGGTGGAGCTACTCTTTTGGCTCCTGCAGAAATAAAAACTGTTAATTCCGGGCCGGCTTGTTGTGTAAGCGGCACCGGAAATGAAAGAACTGCTTATTTTAAGGACAATTATTCTGGCCCATTGAGCCATTCAAACTGTGTCACTCCTGTTCCTTTCGAGCCTATCCATGAAACTAGGAAGATTGGTGTCTCTGTGCTCAATAACTCCAAGGATCCAAAGACTGTTTTAGACTCAGATGGTTGTGAGCTACAAACTGAAATGAAGGGTCCTGAGGGTTCGGTTAAAAATGAACTGTGTGTTCCCCAGCCCTCAGCTCAGTTAGCCGCCCGGCCTAAAGCCCAGTCGCCGCCTCCACCACCACCATCACTACACCCAGCCATTCAGGCTGCTACTCAGTCAGACATTCAACCCATAGCCCTGCCGTTAATACACTCTGTAGCTGAGCCACTAGCTGCCCGACCCGCAGCCACTTCAGCCACTCCTCCACCCGTTACACCTCCACTACAACCGTCACTGCAGTCTCTAGTGCAGTCTCCAGTGTCCCCAGTGCAGCATCCCTTAGCACAGTCATCCACTCAATCACCAGCTCCACTTTCCCCTCAACTATCACTACCACCTCTAGCTCAGTCTCCTGTGCACTCACCTCTGGTTCATTCTCCTGTGAAGTCATCAACTCCACTGCCTACTCCACTCTCACCACCTCCGTTACAACAGACATCAGTTCAGTCCCCTGTGCCAGTGCAGACGCCCTCAGTTCAGTCTCCCGTGCAGTTATCTACTTCACCACCATCAGTAGCTCAGCTCCCACTCTCATCCGCATCTCCAGTAGCTCAGCTCGCACCTGAACCATTGGCCCAGTCCCCGATAGCAATACGGTCTTCTGTTCGGCTTAACATTCAGCCAGGGGTCCCAAACCTCTCTGGCTCTACATCAGCTCCTGCTGGAAGCTCGGATGAGCTCATCCAGGACACCGCGGCTCCCACGCCGCCATCTACCTCGTCCGCTGGGGGTTCCAGTGAGCCCGGCCAGCACCTCCTCGTCTCCGCTGAAGGGCCCGAGGGGCCCGTTCAGCCTCCTGTCTCCGCTGGAGGGTCCGAGGGGCCCGTTCAGCCTCCTGTCTCCGCTGGAGGGTCCGAGGGGCCCGTTCAGCCTCACGCCGCATCAGCTGGAGGGCCCGAGGAGCCTGTCCAGCCGCCACCTGCGACCGCCTCGTCGTCGCCTGGTCCGGCTGCATCTGCCTGTGCTTCTGCTACGCCTGGGCCAGCCTCTGCCTCTGCTTCTGCTACGCCTGGTCCGGTCTCAGCCTCTGCTTCTGGTCCAGCTTTGGCTTCTGCTTCTGCTCCGCCTGGCCCAGCTTCGGCTTCAGCCTGTGCTCCCCCTGGTCCAGCCTCAGCCTCTGCAGCTCCGCCTGGTCCAGCCTCAGCCTCTGCAACCTCGTCTGGTCCGGCCTCCGAGTCTTCGTCCTCGTCTGGTCCGGCCTCCGAGTCTTCGTCCTCGTCTGGTCCGGCCTCAGCCTGTGCTTCGCCTGGTCCTGCCTCGTCTGGTCCTGCCTCGTCTGGTCCTGTGCCCACCAGGCCATGGCCAGCACGCCTGAGACTGGAGGGCCGCCGCTGCCTTCCGCGCGGTCGGCCCCCTGAACTGCTCCGTTGTCTCCTTCGCCGCCGCCGCTGCCTTCCGCGCGGTCGGCCTCCTGAACTGCTCCGTTGTCTCCTTCGCCGCCGCCGTTGCCTTGCGCGCGGCCGGCCTCCTGAACTGTTTCCGCGTCGCCGCCGTTGCCTTGCGCACGGCCGGCCTCCTGAACTGTTTCCGCGTCGCCGCCGTTGCCTTGCGCACGGCCGGCCTCCTGAACTGTTTCCGCGTCGCCGCCGTTGCCTTGCGCACGGCCGGCCTCCTGCACTGTTTCCGCGTCTCCGCCGTTGCCTTCCGCATGGTCGGCCCCCTGAACTGCTGTGTTTGGGTTGTTTTCTTGGGCTCCGGTGTTTGCTGTGCTCTTCTTTTGTTTTCTGTTCCGAGCCCTCCGTCCTGGGCCCCCGCCGCCCGCCCTGGGTTGTTTTCTGTTTGGTTTTGTTTTTCTGTGTTTGGGCTGTCTGGAGCCAGCCCTTGGGGGGGGGGGTACTGTCACGGTCCTGGGTCTCCTGACCCAGCGTTTTTAGTTCTTTGTGATTTTTGTATTATTGTACTTGTGTGTGATTTATTCTATGGCTTCTAGTTTTGATCCCTTGCCCTTCATGTCTCTCTGTGTCCCCTCTGTTCTGTGTAATTGTGTGTCTTTGCATGTTTGAGTTTCTTGTTTTCTGTCACTCTGCATTGTGCATTATGTTCTCATGGTTTTTTTGTTACTCTCTCTAGTCTAGTCTCTTGTGTTCCCAGCTGAGTATTTCCCTGTGTATTTTGGTTCTTAGACCTCTGCCTTATGGTTTATGTCTCTGTATTTCTTAGTTGCTGTCTCCACTGTGTCAAGTTCGCGTCTCTGTGTGATACTTCCTGTTTTACTTTGATGGTCCGTGTCTCATGTGAATGCGTCCTGCTTTGCTTGTCTCGTCAGTCCTGATTTCTCCCAGCTGTGCCCTCCTTCTGTGTCTCATTCCCCTCGTTACTTCCCAGTGTATTTAAACCCTGTGTTTCTCTGAGTCAGTGTCGCGTCGTCCCTCATGCTGTGTGGATCTCCCTGTGTGTCTCTCTGTGAGTTTTCCAAGTTCCCAGTTTAGATTAGTTTGTATGTTTTTTCCCTGCCAGCAAATAAAGCTGAGTTTTGAGTTCACCTCCCTGAGTCTGTGAGTCCTGCACTTTGGGTCCAACTCCTGCCTGCCGCACAGCGATTCATGACAGAAACAGCTCATGTGTGTTCAGTGAAATGTGTGTGATCATGAGAATAGTCATTGACATCGTCCAGACTGTAAAAGTATCACAGAAACACAGTCACCTTTGGCACTGCGTCACAAGCCAGCCATGGCTGATGACAGAATCACTGAACAAGTGGCAGCATGTTACTGTTACGACATGTTAATGCTTTGGACCACAAACTCAAAGCAACACGAGCTTCAGGAATCGTTCGATGTTCTGTGATTACTTTGCAGTTTTAGAGAGATTCAAATTCATTGTGTGTTTAGCTACAGGTTAACAGTCTTCACAGCTAAGTTTTGCTTCCACCAAAGAGAAAAGAAAAAATAATATTAGGGGCTTTCCTGAACATACTTAACACTAGTTGTTAGCCGTCTAAGACCAGAATGTCTCTTGCAAAGTGTACAGGTAAATTATTTTCACAATCAACTGCAACATATCTGTTAGTGAGGAGATTACCAGTATACTGGCATCTGGGTTTTCTGGCTCCCTCCTTCCTTAGTTCACACTTAACAACTTTGAACATCTTGTGACTTTTTGTCATTTGAAGTGTTTCATCAAATATTCCCTCAACACAAATGTTTTTGATCTCACTTGGATTATCAAGGATGAACGTGTTGGTATCTTTACAGCTGTTGTCAACATTGTAGATCTGTTTCCTTCTTATAACCGTATCACAATCCATTGCAGTCATCTTGGCGTTTATGTGCTGTCTTCTAAACTGGCCATAGCGGGTTTCTTCAAGCGTTGAACTCTCAGTGGCAATGAGCAGCAAACAGAGGAACAGGATCCTCATTATTACCTGGTGAAGAAAAAACAGAAACAATATTCTGATTGAGAATTTTATCCAGAAAAAGCACAAATTATTGCAACAAATATGTAATAAATTTGAGTCTACATGCTAACTTGTGGTTCCTAAAGTAGAATGGGAAGTGATAGGTTTGTAGCATAAACCACAGTTTACTACACAGCAAAAATCCAGACACAAGTAGGCAAAGTTCTTTGTGTTACTCATGCATGAGGGAGACCTGCCTGGAGCCAAGTGTCTCTCTGAAGAGGAGTGAACGCACCCCCCTCTTCATGCTACACAGAGTTGTTACAGACCTCCTAGGATGAGACATTCTTTCAATCTACAAATGAATATATACTTCTAAGCATATATAAATATATATTTCTAAGCATAAATGACAATCCAACAATACAAATCTAACAGGAAGCAGAGGCTTCAACTATCACCCAGCCCTCTCCTGTTGAGCCTGCTCCTATTCTGGCTTCAAGCCCAGCAAGAAGCGTCGGATCAGCTGCTGAATGATTGCTTAGTTACTTTGCTTTTGTCTTTGGGTGCTCAGGGACTTCTCATACACTCCTTCCCCTTCATTCATATTCTACTGTTACATACACTATGTTGCCAAAAGATTCTGTTCCTCTGCTTTCACACACACATATAAACTTGAATTACATCCTATTTTTAATCCATATGATGTCGACCTCCCTGTAAATGCTTTCCACAGCGTTTAGGAGTGTATGGGGAATTTATGAGGTCAGCCACTGATCTCACACATTAACTTGCAGTCTCTGCTCTATTTATGAGCAGTTCTTTCAGGTTGAGATCAGGACTCTGTGCAGGCCAAACTCGCTCATCCATGTCTTTATGGATCTTGTTTTGTGCACTGGTGTGCAGTGACGTTGGAACAGGAAGGGGCCATCCCCAAACTGTTCCCACAGACTATGGAGCATGAACGTATCATAAGTGTTTTGGTGTGTAGAAGCATTAAGAGTATCTTTTACTGGAACTAAGGGGCCGAGTCTTAAATTGCTGTTGAATCTAAATGTCTTATAGTGAGACACATTAGAATTTTGATTTTGTCTTTTCACAAACTGATCACCAGCCAGAAATCTTTACATCACACAATGAAACAATTTGCAAGAACTTAAACGTCGACTCGGACATGAAATCATCATAAATGTAAACGCTGGAAGCTTTCCTCACATCTCCTCGTGTATTGTGGCTTGGTCTGTAATAACAAATCTGTACTGCACATCTGAAAACGAATAAAACTCAACTCAAGAACCTCACGACCTTTGCTGCACTAAAAGGCATCCAGCATGAGATTACCTTATTTTTGCTTCACTGATGAGTGAATGAGTGGTTGTTGGTTGGTTGGTTGGTTGGTTGGTTGGTTGGTTAACCTGCAGCGGTTCAGGCACAAGTGGGTCGTGTGGAGCAGCAGGTGAAAGGCTCTGAAGCTGGCGAAAGATTACAATAAATCAAATACATGACTGAATAGGCAACATCTGATAGTCAGTGTGAATGAAAATGAAAGATTATCTAACATAAAGACTGGTCTCAAACTGTACATGCATGTAGCTTATGCAGGATTTGTGTGCTCACAGAACCCAGATAATGTCAGCATGTTTTTAAGCCCGTGTCTGGATTGTAAAAGTAGGTAAAGTGTGGCAGGAGCGAGGGTTGTTATACTTCCTTGGAGGTGTAGAACATGAGCCTGTTGAGAATTAAATATTTTTATTGCACAAACAAAACATTCTTACCAAATGAGGAGCGAAGACTCGAGATGAGCAGAGTGTAGCTGAGACACGCTGTTACGTTCAAGTCAGTCAAACTGGAACAAAGAACACTTGGTTCTTGTCACTTTGATTTTTATACATTTCAGCAGCACCGCCTTATGTAATCATTTAAATTATCACCTACATCACCAGTGCACCAGTTCTAAGAAAATGTACCACTTCTCTGTTTGTGTTTCAGAAACTTAATGCAACATGACCACAGCATCACGCAAATGTAGTTTGTCACTCATAGCTGGCTTTTCTACTGTTTTACGAAAAAAAAAGTTTTCTTGCATATTTGCAGGCCAAACAATCAGGTTGAACGATCAGGCTTGACGCCTCCATTTCTACCTGTTCGTGTTTCCAAAGTAGAATCACTGTGGCGATCGCTTTAAAGGCTGGCTTTCATTGTTACATTGTGTTCATACCTAAATACTAAGAGAAAGTTCATATGTGTGTCCTCATTAGGACCGGGATTTGTGTTGGTGTGTGGGACTGTTTCCTAAGGTTTATACTGTTACTGGTTATAATGTGACAATGTGTTTCAGCTATTTTACAGAGTAACACAAAAGTAGAATAAAATAGAATAATCCTTTAATTGTCCCACAAGGGGAAATTTGGTTGTAACAGCAGCCAAAAAGACAAATATACAAACAAACAGTACACAGGACACAGAACAGAAACATACACAATTTTTCTTACATATTTACATTAAGGACAATGGTTACTATAAACAGAGAGTACTGTACAGTTATTAAATTAAATAAAAATAATTACAGGTAAGAGGCAAACCAGGTTGTAGTGCGAATTGGTTAATTAACTAACTTATTGCAGTTACAGCATTGATGTAAACATCTATGTTTGTTGGGAGCAGTTCTGATTGTACAGTCTGACAGCTGCAGGGAGGAAGGACCTGCGGAAACGCTCCTTCATGCATCTAGGATGCAGCAGTCTCTCACTGAAGGAGCTCTGCAGTTCAGCAACATCTACATGCATGGGGTGGGAGACTCTGTCCATCAGAGATGTTATTTTGGCCAGAGTCCTTCTGTCTCCCACCACCTGCACTGGGTCCAGGGTGCATCCCAGAACAGAGCTGGCCTTCCTGATGAGTTTATCCAACCTCTTCCTCTCAGCTGCCGATAAACTGCTGCTCCAACATACCACACTGTAAAAAATGACAGATGTAATGTGTAAATAATGCATTGCAATACTTTTAAGAACACTGTTCTGTGTAATGCATTACTTTTTTGACTAGGTTCATGTTTCCCCAGTATTGAACTCTATAAGAACGGGCGATGCCTCCAACATGCACAAACATTTGACCCACAGCATGCAATTCATCTGCATGAATGTAATGCCTTTAATATGCTGCTTAGAGATGGTTGTAGATCTCAACGTGGAGCCAGTTACAACCCAATAAGAATCAATAAGAGAATCATATTGATAAGTGATATTGAGAATGCCATCCCTACCTGCTTGTGTGTCACCCTACTTGCTCATAGGGGTTCATATAATTGTTGGGTCTTCTGTTGTCCTTGTATTACTGTAGGGTTTTATCGTACAATATAAAGCACCTTTGTGATTTGGTTCTATAAAAATAAAGTTTAATTAAAAATAATATTTTTTCCGCTGTGCCTTGGCTCAGCCGGTTTCTCTTTTTGGTAATAACCTCTCCATCTCTGGAGAAAAACCCTTTCACGTGGTACTAAGTAGGCAGGGGTTTAAGGGTATCCCACAGAAAGCCTGTAAAGATTTGGATAGATGCACCTCTGCTTAGATTATATAGATTAGGTGTTGTTGTACCCCAGTTGCTTGGCACACACACAAAAAGAGGTGAAAAAGGTGAATCTCCAACATGAGCAGAAGAATTTTGCAGGGATCCAATAGCACATACAGTGGTCCCTCACTGTTTCGCTGATTTTTTCTTTTTTGTTGCATTTTTTATTTATTTTTTTAAGTGCATTGTATTCTGCGTCCTGACTGGCTGTAGACAATTAGACCATTGTCAATCAATCTCGTGTTGTGTCTCCTGTACAGTACAGAATGCGTTCAGCTGGTCAAATTTACATAAAGCTTCGATCGCTAGCAGTGTGACTCTGACGTGCTGTACTGTATGTTTGTAAGTTTTCTCCCCAACAAACACAACAATGTCGACAAAACATCGTCACCGGCGGGTGCCTTTGGTTTCCTTCTATAACACTGGACTTATTTTTCTACAAGACTTTGAGAGTGTTCAAACAAGAGAGAAAAGTGTGAAAATGTTCATGCCTGCCTGGGAAAAGTGTATAAAGTGTGTAGTGAGGGGTTTTACAGCCTTAAAACATCTATAATAATTGTAAAAAATAAAGTTGGCTACTTCATGGATTTCATCTATCAGTGACTCCTGCGATAAACGAGGGACCACTGTATATGGTCATTAATCACACCAGCACTCAAACCACTTTCTGAAACAGCAAGACTCTAATAATTTTCTTATCAGAGACATTACTCACTCTTAAATAAGCAAGCCTTGATACGTGCTTCATAAAAAACGTACTGGATTTCTCCACAAATGTTCAGTATGTCCCATCATTATTTATTTTCCTGTGTGCAGATCCCGTGGAGAAAACAATGTTGTGGTGAGCTGTTCAGGATTAATTCTAAAGTGTGTGAAGTGTGAAGTGGTTTGGATCTGTCAATGCCCTGTGGAATATCGCTCGCTATCATAATGAACAATAAGCTCATTTTTAACTTTGTTTCTTGAAAGGATATATTTTGCAAACTCTTGAGTCATGAGTTCTGTAGCTGCGTCTTTGGCTCAGTGAATTTGAATATCTTACTTTCACAGCTGTCTGTTGCTTATCTCTGCTCAGATATAGCGTTCTCATTTCTGGTTTTTTAATCAGTATAAAATGGTTTGTAAGGAACTTACAAAGCAGTTTCACCACTGAGCACCATATATGGTTAGTCTTTCTTTTACAGGCATTTATCAGAAATGCATCATCACTACCAGTATGAAGACAATGACTGCAGCGCTATTTGATCAGAATATGTTGTCTTTATATTGCTTGTTTTATGCTAGCATCGTCTTGCAATTGGGGCCTTCATTTGTTTCTCTATTTGGCTCCAGGAAGGAAACTATAAAATACTACAAGGTCAAATATCAACCATGGCTTTCGCTCTAGCATCCACATCACATAGACTATCTAGTCTTTTTATGCGGTACATGATCCCAGTTGTAGCAGAGTAACAAGCACATTACACATTTTAAGATTACTTTGATGCTTTTTTTTCTGATTTTGAAGTTTTCTCAGGTGTATGTTCAGGACAATTACTGGAAGCCACATTTCCTTACCCTTACCTCTAATGAATCTCTGTAGCCAATAAAGGCCCAAATACAGCTGCCCTCAGTTCTTATAACATACCAAAAGTTTGTCATGGCCTGAGGCAACTCATAGTAACGTGAAAGGTATCTTTCCGCATCCTTATGAGATGCTCCAGATTCCCATTTGAAAACAACCGAACGCTGCTCGCAGCAGTAACACACACTTGGAGCAGAGGCTCCTAACATTAACTCTATCCATAACTTTAACCTTAACCCTATCAGGTCTTGTTTTACAAAGCGATTCATGATCAGAACAAAAAACACATTTACATGTATAGATTCATTCCAAACGGCTCTCATGCCTCCAAACGCATACTGATGACTTGTCACAGCATCGTTACCTGTTGGGATGAGAACGTGTTGTTTCCAAAGCACCATAAATTGGGGTGTCTGTAGCTCAGGTAGAGCAGGAAACCTACTAATCAGAAAGTTGCTGGTTCAATCCCCCTCTGCTCCAGCCTGCATGCCAAATATCCTTGGGCAAGATACTAACCCCAAGTTGCTCTCCGATGCATCCATCGGGAGGATGAATGTGTATTAATGTTAGATAGAAAGCACTTACAGAGAGAAAAAAGAAGTGATTGGGTGAATGAGGCAAGTTGTAGAGAGTAGAAAGGTTTTATATAAGAACCAGTTCATTTTTATATTTCAGATTTATTTTCAGTTTTCTACTTTTTACATGTAAGATTGATGTACATGTATCACACCTAACTCGGTGACAGCAAATTTGAACAACTGTAATCATTTCTTTCCGGCATCTGAAATATTAGTTTAGTTTGGGGTTGTTGTTTTTTTTGTTTCCTTTTGGCTCCTGGTATTAGTCAACTACTATTTGTCAATGTTGAATAACCTCTTTTTAGGTTTGATAGCATTTTTAGTAGATAATGGCAGATGGCTTGAGCATGAATTTAAGCTGCAGTTTAGGGAAGGTCACAGAGGGGACAGCCAGCGACTCCTGAGCTGTGCAGATCCCTGAGTGCTAATGAGAAGTAAACAAATTGGAAAAAGGAGGGAGTGCGGGGCTCAAAAGCAAGAACATACAGCCTGTAGTGCTGAGTGAAAACAAATATGTTCAAATTATACATTTTCACAATTTATTATCAAATGGTCAGAATTTCAAAGTAGTTTTACATGACGCCATGGACCTCCATCTCTCTGGCTCAAAGACAAAGGCCAAGAGCAAGAAAAAAACAAGAGGATGCAATGACAGAAGAAGCTGTGTCAACACACAGCTTCGATGGAAATGATGATGCAGCTTCAATAAGTGGTGCAAAAGTGAACATGAACGGTGCTCTGAGCTGAAACTGCTTTGCAGCTCCCAAAATGTTGATTCTGAAAACGTTACATCCAGATGAAGAGAATCAAAGTTTTCGTTATATGGATGATTGAGCAGCGTTTGATTAAATGAACAATAACTGCTGTTATTTGAATAAAGGAAAAAATGAGTACAACATAATATCTGAACAGAGATATAACATGTGCTAAATTAACATTCACTGAGCCAGCCACTTGCTTGCATGAGATCTGAGACACTGGAAGCAGTAAAACAGCTTGTAACATGTTGTTATGTTTGATTCAGGTGGACTGAAAGAGTCTAATACGGGTAAACTATTAATGATATCAATAAATGAAAGACTGCAGTCCACTTTAGCTAACTAAATAAGATCCAGAGGAGGCAGAGCATTAACAAGAACACTGTCAGTGTCTGTGTGTCATGGTTCTGGGTCTTTGTCCCAGTGTTTTGTGTTGGTGGACTTTTGAATGTTGCTTCATCATTATTGTTGTGTTCTTATACTGACTGAAGTTTCCTAGTTTACTTTTCCTGCATTCGTGAATTTTCTGATTATTGTTTTTTCTCAGTGTCTCCTGTGGATGTCAGTCTTGTTGTCACGTAATGTCTGTCATAGAGTTCGTCTCTGTGTTCTGTCCTCAGCGTCCCCTTAGTGTCCCCAGCCCGTCTTGTGTCTCCCTCTCTTTGTGTCTTAGTGCTGTCTCTGGGTTTGGTCTCCTTTACCTGTTTCCAGTGTCCCTCTCTTTGTGTGTTGTCCTTGTCTCCTCAGTCCGTCGTGTGTTCCCATGTTTGTTTATTTCCATCCTAGTGTCAAGCTCATGTGTCCTTATCTCAGTCTCTGTGTTCGTGCTACTTCTTGTCTTATTTTGATAATCCTAGTCTGTGTTCCCATGTTTGTCCACTCCCGGATCACCCCTCAGTGTATATACTGTATCTGTTTTCCTCTGTCCTTTGTCAGAGTGTCTGTTCACCTACCCCCTGTGTCTCCATATTCCCAGTGTTCAAGGTTTCCGAGTGTTTTCCCAGTTTAGGTTTTCATGGTTGGTTCTGTTTGCTACTCAGCCAGAATAAACAGCTCGCTCTTTTTAAAAGTAGGCTCCAGAATGGATGATTGCATGTTCGCATGTCTTTATGCAACACTGAGTGTGCTGAACTAAAGGTAGGCCTAGTTTCATTTTCATGGTCATTATTATCAAGACAATGATTACGCCTTATTCTGATTATTTCTCCCTTTTGGAGGTGTAACGTTTACATGAGGGGTGTAGGAACATTTCCCCCTAAATATGTTTAGATACATTTTTGTTGAAGTCACAGTTTTTGTCGTATTGATGATGCAGCTAGAATAAGTGCTTTTAAATAAAAGAATAACCATTCAAAGTGCTCAGTGGTGAAACTGTAACTCTTTCAGAGTTTGACAGCTGGACAAGTGATGCCGTATTTAAAGAAACATGAGATGAGTGCAGCATATTATCTGAACAGAGATCATTCAATGAGCAAGAATAAACACTGAAAGAGAAACACTTCACTGTTGATTATCATATGAAGTCTAATGAAAGCTGTTAATCTGTTAATATCCTGTTAATCTGCAAATACAGAACATGCGACTTTAAAGCATCCAGCAAAGTGATAACTGTCCTCTGCCCACTAAGTAGTGACTCTACAAAAGATTATTTTCAATATCATCTTTATATTATATTTATATTATATTTAGTTATTCTCCAGCGCAACAATGTAAGGAGCTCTGTGATTGGTTAGGAAAGGACAGACTGGCCACCTGGATTTTTCTTCACTGCACATTGATCCATAGCTTTGCTCTGTAAAGGCTAACAAAGTGCTTTTGGTATGTAAACACTGGTGTGTTTGTTTTTAAACCCTCTGGTTAAGGTTAATATGGGCATGTGCAGTGAATATCAGCGCTATGTGGCCAGAAGTGTGATAATATAATTTATTTTGTGTAATAAACAACTGCAAGGATAGATGATTACAACAAATAGATGACTAATACATAAAAGTAATACATAGATGAATAATGATGATGAGTTAAGATGCGTAATCATGGGAACAAGCGGGTTTACAAACAGGAGCAGCTGATTAGCATTAGAAAAGCTGAAATAATACCTCAACAGAAGCCAATTGTACTAAATGCACTATATGTGCACTGTTACAAGAATATTTTTCGTTCTATTGTTTTCTATTAATTTATATAATTTTAAGTTAAGCAGGACAGAGTTCTTTTAAAGAAAGACTTACTTATATTCTCAAAAGCTAAGCATGACAGGCTTCTGTTTAAGAAAGAGACCTGTTTTACTGTGTTAATGTTGTCATTTTGAGTTAAAAATAAATGGCTAAATGATCATTTGTTTCCCATATGGTCATATCACAAAGAATATGCATCTGCTTAAATCAAATTCAAGTCAAATGGTTAAAAAATAATTTCACACACAAAAAAAAGAGCTACCACACTGGGAAGGGTGAAGACAACTGGGTTGCCCGGCCCTGGCCACGAGGTGTCCCTTATTTATTTTTCAGGGAGTTGGCAACCCTAGATGAACTTACACACTTGCTTTACTTCTCTCTGGGATGACTTCCTCGGAGATGAAATGCTGGTTTGGTAGTGAGGCTACAAATGCACACAGCCGCTCTATCACGTGACACGTACTGCTGCCACGTGCTACGGTTATGGTCTGAGTTACGCCATGTCGCAAGTTCTGTGAGGTGCTTTTTTGATATTTAAGGGAGCGGAAGCGCTTCCCAGACCTCAACAGTGAGAAGAGTCCATTGTTGGGATGGGAGAGGCCCATCATAATCTTCCTAGCTTTGGACTTGCACCGCTTGGTGTAGATGGACAGCAGGTCAGGGAGCTCTGATTGAATGATGCGTTCTGCCGAGCGCACCACCCTTTGCAGATCTCGTCTATCCTGCTTGGTGCTGTTCCCAAACCAGGTGCAGATGTTTGACGTCAGGACGCTCTCGATGGTGCAGGAGTAGAAGTTCTTGAGCACCTTCAGTGGCAGATGAAAGTCTCTAAGTCTTCTGAGGAAGAAGAGACGCTGACGGGCTTTCTTAACCAGGGTGTTGATGTGACAGGACCATGACAGGTCCTGAGTGATGTGGACACCCAGGTATCGGAAACTGTCCACTCTCTCCACTGGCGTGCCACTGATGATGAGGGGTTTGTAATTCCTCGCCTGCTTTGTAGTGAAGTCCACGATCAGCTCCTTAGTCTTGCTGATGTTTAGGAGGAGGTTATTCTCCTGGCACCAGGTCTCCAGGTTCCTAATCTCCTCCAGGTAGGCCGTCTCGATGTTGTCGGAGATCAGGCCCACAACAGCAGTGTCGTCAGCAAACTTGACAATGGAGGTGGTGTCGGATGTGGCTACACAGTCATAAGTGTACAGTGAGTACAGCAGGGGGCTTAAAACACAGCCCTGAGGCACTCCAGTGCTGAGTGAGATGGAGGGGGAGACTTGTTTTCCCACCCTCACTGATTGGGGTCTGTCTGTGAGGAAGTTGAGGATCCACTGACACAGTGATGAGCTGAGTCCTAGATCCGTCAACTTGGTGAAAAGCTTAGAGGGAATTATTGTGTTGAATGCTGAACTGTAGTCCACGAACAGCATCCTAACATAATTCCCTCTGCCAGTGTCCAGGTGACTCAGGGATGTGTGGAGCAGGTGAGATATGGCATCGTCTGTGGAACGATTAGTCCGGTAAGCAAACTGAAGTGAGTCGATGGTGGGAGGAAGTGAAGAAGTGATGTGATCTCTCATCAGTCTTTCAAAACACTTCATCACAATTGAAGTCAGTGCTACTGGACGGTAGTCATTGTGGCAAGCGGGCTGTTGTTTCTTTGGAACAGGGACAATAATGGACCGTTTGAAGCACGTGGGAACCACAGCTTGGGCCAGGGAGAGGTTGAAGATCTCTGTGAACACCGGTGCTAGTTGATCAGCGCAGGCTCTAAGGACCCGGCCAGGGATTGCATCTGGTCCTGCTGCCTTCCTGGTGTTCACCCTCCTGAAGGTGTTCCTCACGGCATGCTCTGTGATGACGAATGCATTTTCTTCACTGGTGCACTCCGAGCGCGCACAGCCGTTTGTTGTTTTAATTGCTGCGGCGTCGAAGCGAGCATAAAACGTGTTCAGCTCATCAGCCAGTGAAGCATCGGCATTCATCATTGAAGAAGCTGGTCGTTTATAGTCCGTTATAGTCCGCAGTCCTTTCCACAGGCTCCTAGAGTCGCACTGTCGTAGCTGTGACTCTAGTTTTTCCCCGTAGCTCCGCTTTGCCTTTCGGACCGCGCTGCGCACGTTGTAGGACGCAGCCTTGTATAGGTCCATATTACCGGAGACAAGCCCTTCATTGTAGGCAGCGGTGCGTGATCTCAGAGCGTCGCGGATGTTTTTATCCACCCACGGCTTCTGGTTGGGAAACGTTCGGATGATAGTTCTTTCTGCTGTGTCGTCCGCTAGTTTCCCGATAAATCCCACAACCGCTTCCGTAAACATGTTGATGTCATCAGAGCTGCGCCGAAACATGTCCCAGTCTGCGTCATCCAGTGCGTCCTGCAGCGCGGCCACCGATTGGGTCCGTCCAGCGAGCGACCTCCCTCCTGATTGGTGGTTGCTGCTTTAGCCTTTGTTTGTAAGCAGGTATGAGGAAGATGGCGGAATGGTCCGATTTTCCAAATGCTGGCAGGGGTTGAGCCTTGTAACAGTTCTTGAACGGGGTGTAGCAGTGGTCTAATGTCCTCGTGCCCCGGGTGGGGCAGTTGATGTGCTGGTGAAGGTTGTGAAATGTCCGTTTGAGATTCACTCTGTTAAAATCTCCCATAACAATGAGTGCGGCATCTCGGTGAAGTGTTTGTTGATGTGTGAGAGCCTCATGTAGCTCACATAAGGCAGTGTCCGAGTCCGCGTGAGGCGGAATGTAAACAGTGCAGGCAATGACCGCAGTGAATTCCCGAGGGAGATAGAAAGGGCGACACTTAACGATCAAAAGCTCCAGATTGGGCGAGCAAGAGCGTGTGAGTGGGGAGATGTTTGTGCTGTCGCACCATCTGTTGTTCACCATCAAACACACTCCACCACCTCTTTTCTTCCCCGACTCCATTGTCCTGTCCATGCGGTAAACCGAAAAGAACCCCGTCGGCTGCACGGCGTGGTCTGGTATCGCTGGGTTCAGCCAAGTCTCGGTGAAGCAGAGGAGGTTGCAGTCCCGAATGTCTCTCTGGAACTTGATTCTGGCTCTGAGGTCATCAAGCTTGTTCTCGATGGATTGAACATTGGCTAGCAGGATACTGGGCATGGGTGCGCGGTGTGCGCGAGCCCGTAGCCTGTTCCTGATGCCTGTTCCTGAATTATGTGTAAACAGAATAGCACAGAGTTAGTGAAGGAGTGCTTACAGTGCAAAGTGTACTCATTATTCTTGAACTGTCACCTACTAACTGCCTTTCAAGTTTGTGTGACTAACACACAACCAGATGATGATGTAGAGTCAAAAGTGTAAATACACTGATCATGGGCATTATTGGTCCAGCTAGGTTTGGGTGATTTGCATTTTTTTTTTTGCAGATTGTATTTACTCTAATATAATCTATTTAGAGTATTTATATTATAATATATTATATTATAATCTAATTTATTATATTAGATTATATAATAATTATATAATAATCTAATACAAACTCATATAAGATTTGTTTGATGTTCTGGCATAAACACACATATGAATACATTCTTAAAATGTATGTGTACGCAGTGTTGGGAAGGTTACTTTTAAAATGTATTCCATTACAGAATACAGAATACATGCCCCAAAATGTATTCTGTAACGTATTCCGTTACATTACTCAATGACAGTAACGTATTCTGAATACTTTGGATTACTTAATATATTATCATGCTTTTTACAACAACGTGAATGTACTATTGCTGTGTGATTTATTACTATTACTGAAGGTCCGCGTCTCCGAACTGTAGTAAAGGGACCTCTGACTAATACGGCGGGGTCTCTGTCAGCTCGTAGCCGAAAAATAGCTTTACTTTGTTGTGTGGGTCAACTTTTCTTGCGAGAGACAGAGAGAGGCGTTGAAAGACTGCTCCAATTGTTTTCGGAGGAAAACACGAACACGGTGTACAGTCGAGTCTTAATAGTTTACTTACAACTGGGCTCGTCAGGCACTCTTCTTGGCTGAAGTGGTTGTTATTATATTTACATGCTTCCAGCTCCCGTTTTTCCTCGATGACAACTCGTACCTTTCCACTCCCCTTTTTCTCCCTCCTCGCTCACAGACCCATAACGTGTATGGCAGTCCATTCTCCCTGCAGCACGGACTACACTGCCCATGATGCTACATTCTTTAGAGCTATGCTTGTAGCATTCTGCCTATTAGCTTAGCACAACAACAACAACAACAACGAAAAGGCGCTCTCTCACCCAGGAAACACACAGTCGCAGAGAGAGAGAGAGAGAGCGTCGCCCTGTAACCATGGCAACCGTAACGCTGCCGCCTGGAACAACAGAACGCAGCTGTCAAACAAAACCCAAACAGTCCTGACCCGCGACAATATGAAACAGGAAAGTACCGCAGTGTAATCCATTTATTTCAACAAAGTAACTGTATTCTGAATACCACCTTTTTAAACGGTAACTGTAACGGAATACAGTTACTCATATTTTATATTTTAAATACGTAACGGCGGTACATGTATTCCGTTACTCCCCAACACTGTGTGTACGCGATAGTCAATATTATGGGTTATCAAATTAATAAGACATAAAGAAAATATGGCTGAACTAATCTACCGATCCGCAGTAACTCGTTAACAGATTTGCCGCATTATGGCGTTAATGTCATTTTAAGGAGATTAACGCTGACAGCACTAGTGGGAATCCAATGAATATGACTGCACATTTACACCGACATCATCCTAGTGCAAAGGCAAATGGAAGCAGACAAAAACTACGGAGCCCCGCAGGGGACATGGGAGAAAAAAAATTAAGACGGACTTTTGCGAGATCTCGCAAAACTACGGCGCCCCGCAGGGGACATGGGAGAAAAAAAATTAGGGAGAAAAAAAAAATTAGGGAGAAAAAAAAAAATTAAGACGGACTTTTGCGAGATCTCGCAAAAGTATTGTGAGAGCTCGCAAAAGTATTGCGAGATCCCGAGTTTGTTTTGCGAGATCTCGCAAAACTCCAACAATGGCGGCAGCTACTTAGTTGTAATATTACTCTTTCTGGGTCACAAAATACACTTTTAAGATATTTTGAGGCGTGAATGTAGTTGTGTAAACGTCAGATACCTGCTCGGTTTACAAGACATCACATACTTGCAAAAGTGCTCCAACATTTTTGGAGATCTGACACCCACTAGCTCGAAGCTAACGGGAGGTCGAGACCTACTACAGCCCGGAGGAACACCGCTTTCCCGGCACATCGTGCCTCGACCTCCCGGTCGGCTTCGAGCTGGCGGCCTCCGAAGAATGCGGCTAAAACTTTTGCGATACTTTTGCGAGCTCTCGCAATACTTTTGCGAGCTCTCGCAAAAGTCCATCTTAATTTTTTTTTTCTCCCTAATTTTTTTTTTCTCCCATGTCCCCTGCGGGGCTCCGTACAAAACAAACTCGGGATCTCGCAAAACTTTTGCGAGATCTCGCAAAACAAACTCGGGATCACGCAAAAGATCCTGCTCCTTTTTGATAGCGTTTCAGTTGAAGGGTGCGGTGCTACGGTACGGGGCTCCATACGGTGCGGACATGGAGGAGGATTTAGAACATTTCTTGCGGTCAAGAGAGGTCCCACACGACGACATCATGCACATGCAACAAGACAAAGTACGTATAAACAACAAAGCATTAAACACCGCGGTTCAAAAGGCGAGTAACTTGTTGAAAAACCGAGGTCATATATGCAGGCCTTTAATGTTAATTCTTGTAAATATGTTCAGGTTCATTAAACATAACTCGTTAAGTGCACATATGTTTTGAAATTTCAAATCGTGTCCAAATTCATGGGCTGCATCCTCCCGAGGACTCGGGCTTCGTGGTCTACGTGGGCTGGGTCCTCAGAAGGTCGGGTAGGCCGGAAGTAAATGGCTGGGGAAATTGGACGGTCTAGCCTTCTGATTAGCGTCACCGCTGTCTCGGTGGAGTGTAATAAGCTCGTCCGTCTGCTCCTTTCTATCTAAAATATAAGACGACACTGGAGTAAATTCTCGACCATCTCACACTTCTGTTTAATCAGTTTTCTGTTTGACGTTGATTAAGCGGTGTAAAACCAAGGTGGAACCCACCTGGGGGATTAATAAAGTTTTATTTTATCGAATTTAATCTAATAACTTTAATCTCAGCCAAACCGATTTACTCACGAACAAATGAAACACTGAAAAAAGCCAAACATTAACATTTTTAGGTTGTCTAAGTGTTTTATATATTACGTTTAGCCTGAGTAGCAAAAGTCCGTGGTGATCTGAAAATAATATGCCGGGAGTTGTGCCGTTCTCGGCGGCTTTAGTGACCCTTGAGCTCTTGGCTACCTATCGAGCTGGTGGGTAACAGACATCAAGGAAAACGTCGAAGCACTTTTGTAAATATGCGATATCTTGATAAACCGAGCAGATATTTCAAGTTTATACACTCACGTTCTCCCCTGAAATATGTTAAAAGTTTATTTTGTGACCCAGAAAGATTAATAACGGTCATTTTAAAACTTATTAATGGCTGCCATTACCGGAAACTGGAGTTTGGCTGGGCCGCACTTTGAATTCTGGGATATGGTGTTCTTTGTATTACACCCCCTGGCATATGTTAATTTTGTTCTGGTTGTATACATGTTCTGTATACTGTTTCTTAATAAAGTTCAATAATTTAAAAAAAAAAAAATCGGTGAAAAGGAGGACGCATTTGTCCGCTGCATTCGGAGGAGTTTACGAATTTAAAATAGAATCTTTGTAGAGATTGCCATAATTGTTGTACATTTCTGTGCAAATTTAAAAAAAAAGGAGTCTATGAATTTGGATCGCATCGCTGTGACATAATCGGTCTACAAAAGCGTCCTCAGGAGGATGCAGCCCATGAATTTGGACAATGTGATAAATAAAGTTAAAAAAAAAAGAGGTTGCAGCCCATGAATTTGGATGTTGTTATCTGGCTGTGCCATTACCATGGTAACATGGACACCATGGCACCAAATACTTGGTGGAACTTACCTTACTTATACCTTACTAGCAAAATATTTTTTAGTAACGTAGTATATAAATATCTACTACTATTACTATACTAATACTAACACAGCAACAGTAAAGTAATAAGACAGAAGTTGACAGAGTAACTTTTGATAATGATCATGAACAGTGATTAAGAACTCTATTCTAATACAGTTAGTATTCCATGTGTGCCAGTGTGGCTTCCTAGAGTAAAAGTATATTAATAGCATTTCTCTAATGTTTTATGTCTGCAAGTGGATAAGGCAGTGCTGTTCGTCATGACTGATGGACAAATGGCAAAATACATAAGGACATATGGTGACAGAGTAGCTGTCCAGTCCTTCTGTCAACAAACTAAGTACAGCACAGATAAAGAGACTCTTCTGCAGAACCTAAGAGATAAAATTGCGACACGGAAAGTAAGATCAAAAACCAAAGGAATGCTGTGTGGTTCATCAGGTGTGTTCCACAAGCAAAGTGAAGGGATGGCAAGACAGAGAAATAAAATACTGCAGGAGAGAAGACCTGCAGAAAAATTGAAATCGGATGGCTTCATTTAAGCAGTAATGAATACCGTCAAGTGAGAACCAGAAATGGTGGAGGAACAAGACATGCAAGAAAGATGAAACACTGTTAACAGTTCAGTCCTCATCTGAAGAGGATTTTTCTGTCAGCATAACTGAAGAAGATTCACCGGTGACATTACTTGGATTTGACAGTGAGACAGATGATTTTGTCCCAGATCTACTTGAACATGGGGATTCATCTGACAGTGACACTGGCAAACAGGTTTGTTAAAATAAGAAAGTTATTATTACAAATAATGATCACTTTAAAGTTACTGTATTTTGTCGTGTTTAGTAGTGCTCGGTGGTAACATGCGACATTTTCTAATTTTGTTGTACTATTGTACTAGGTATGACTGTGCAACTGCAATAAAGAGTTGTCTTATTCAAGTGCTTTATGTACATCTACGAATATTTGCACTTCTGTAGGATGAAATTATTCCAGGAATTTGTTGTTGACTTGTGTGGTAAGGTACATTTAATACATCTGTGAAAGACTTACAGCTTTGTATTCATTGACATGTACAAAATGACTGGCTGCTGAAAAAATAATTGAATTATTTTCGTTTGTGTCTTGTGTTTGTTTTCTGGTTCACAGATTCACAATTTCCAGATGGAACACAATCCAAAAAAACTGAAATCACTCTGTGAGGCAGTGACAACACAAAGTCCAGAAAAATCCCATCATATGCATTCAACCCCAACAGACATTAAAAACACTGTCGTGGGACAGCGGCAGCAGACTGACTCAAGTGATCATGATTTCCCTGACCACTGCTCTGAAATTATTGATCTGACCAGTATAGTTCCTAACAAATCCTTCAAACTAGAGTCCCGGGACAAACTTCCAGAAGATTTGGAATTTTGTTTTCCACACATAGACGAAGCGGATACGGTTGTATGGAATCCTGAAGAGGATCTTGTCAGAGCAGATGGTGATGACACAGTCGTGATAACCCTGAATTATGTCAACAGTGAGGATCTCAGATCTCAGACCTGCAACTCAACACCTCAAAGACTAAGGAACTGGTTGTGGACTTCGGGAGGTCTAGAGCAGGTCCACTGCCGGTTCAGATAGAGGGGGAGGAGGTGGAGGTGGTCAACAAGTACAAGTACCTCGGGCTGTGGGTGGACAATAAACTGGACTGGTCATGCAACACAGAGTACCTGTATAAAAAAGCCCAAAGCCGACTGTACTTCCTCAGGAGGCTGAGGTCTTTTAACATCTGCAGGAAGCTCCTGAGGATGTTTTACCAGTCGGTGGTTGCTGGAGTACTTTTCTATGCTGTGGTGTGCTGGGGGAGCAGCACAGCAAAGAAGGACTCATCCAGGCTGGAGAAACTGATCAGGAGGGCTAGCTCTGTGGTCGGCATGAAGCTGGACACTCTGGTGACAGTGGCAGAGAAAAGGACATTAAAGAAACTGATGGACATTATGGACAATGCCAGGCATCCTCTGCACACGGCCATTAACCACCAGAAGAGTCTGTTCAGTGACAGGTTGCTTCTCCCAAAGACAAGAACTAACAGACTTAAAAACTCCTTTGTCCCACACGCCATCAGACTGTTTAACTCCTCTCTGGAGGGGAGAGGGAGGGGAGACAGGAGGACAAAGGAGGGGGGAACAACTAAGCTGTAGTGCCTCTTCACCTCACTGTGCAATACCTTTTGTGCAATACTTTTGTAAATAGTCAACGGTGCAATAGACTCAATACTTGAAATGTGCAATTCACTTGTATTTTTATTTTTATTCCTATTTATTCTATTTATCCCCTTCGTATATTTTATTTATATTGTCTCTGTATTTATATATATGTGTGTGTGTATAACTCTGTAACTTCTGTCGGTGCTGTGCTTTTTTGGAAATCGAATTTCCCAGAGGAACCCACCCGAGGGATTAATAAAGTTCTATCTTATCTTATCTTATCTTATCTTGGGTAAGACCATGGACAGTTGTGGTTGATATGGTTTAAGTGTGACAAAATATGGAAATTTATTAATAATCAAATTCAGTAACTTGCATAGTTCTGATTTTAAAAAAAGCTGATCATGCATTCCTGCTTGGACAAAATTTAAGTATGTGTGTTATTTTCTGTAATATTCTTTTAAAAGAAATAACTTACAGTACTGTGAAACAATTGCTCGATTTCTATTAATCAGAATTCATCTCTTGTTTGTTTAAAACTTGATTTTTTTTTGCAGCAATAATACAACATTTTAAGTAGTAAGAAGTACATCAAGATCTGATAAAAACCTGTGGAATTCCACTGTAATATGTCTTTTTACTCTTGTAAGTGAGACATGTAGGCTGAAAATAAAGAGGTGTATTTTTGTTCTATTTCTTAAGACCTATTGACATATTTTGCAGACTTTTTAAGAACATTCATGATTTAGAATAAGCCAAGGTAGAAGATTGAAGAAGAGTCTTCTAATCTTGAAGGGTTAAGGTGTCTGTTGTCAATTAATGCAATACATCCTTCTCAGAATGCTGACACAAATGGATTACCTATGGATGGTTTCCTGCTACCATTGTCTTCAGCTAATGGCTTGCCCACACCCCATATGCAGTCAATACAGGAGGAAGCACCCCAGATTGCACAGGTAAGATGGATCAATTCAGGCAACCATAAACACCTACCTTTACATACTGTAGAGATGCCAAAATTTCATGCTATTTTCTGAGGATATGGCAGTTTGTGGGTCCATTTGAATTAAAAGGATATTGTCAGTTGAGAGACAATTCCAGTGTTTTACATTAAGATAAGATTAAACAGGAAATTTAGTCTTGAAATCAAATTATTTACATAACACAGCAGTGAGACATTGTTTTGGTGTCACTATTGTGTTCTCTACCTATTTTGCACAGAAGTGAGTCTTCTCATACATGTAAAGAACACTTGTATAATTTTCTGTGAGGCATACAAGGACATCCATCAGGCCACAATATTAATGTTATAGATAAATCGTCAGTGCAACCATGGTTTGGGAATATACAGCCCACTAAAATTAGACAAATAAATTTCAAACTTTTTCAGAACATTGATATTGTGTAATCTGTACAATTCATTTGCATTTCTTATGGAATGTGCATGTTTTGTCTTTTACTCAGGACCATGGACTGAATTTCATCGCACAAGGTTTGCCTTTAGATTCAAGCAACCAACTTTCCCCATCAAATTCAGGAGACCCACAGAGCCCCCTACATGTATCAATTCACAGGATAAAAGTTGTTGATGATCTTTTGGCTGTATTTATGGACAGTCGCATTCTGAATGAGACTTTAAAGATGAACTTTGTAAATGAAAATGCTGTTGATGATGCTGGGGTGTCAAGGGAGGTTTACACTGCATTTTGGGAGCAATTTTTGGAACAGTGTGAAGGTGAAAATGAACGAGTTCCAAGGCTGAGGCCAGACTTTAGTGAGGCTGAATGGCAAGCTGTTGGGCAGATATGGGTGAAAGGCTTACTAGACCATGGTGTCTTTCCAGTGAGGCTGTCAAGGGCTTTCATTTTAGCTTGCATCCACGGAATGGACTCAGTTGATGTAGACATTCTGATTGCATTGTTTCTCAACTATCTCCCTCCTGTTGAGAGATCAGCTGTTGAGAAGGCGCTCCAAGGCACAATGGATGAAAATGATGAAGAGGACCTGCTTGACCTCTTTACAAGGATGGGTTCCCACTTCCTACCACCTAAGAACAACATGCAGCCTGCCATTGAAACAATGGCTCATAAGGCCATTCTCCAAGAGCCAAAGTATATAATGGATTGCTTCTCCACACCCATGGCACATCTGCAGCTAAAACTGGCAGACAAGGAAAGTGTGTTGTCTCTGTATGAGACAAAGAAGGCCACAGGCAAAAGACTAGTGCAGCTATTTCAAACAACAAAATTGATGCTGCCTCACGGAGAACAAATAACATTTAACCATCTTCAGCGTTATGTTAAAAACGCTGATGAAACCAAAGCTGAAAAAATCCTGCACTTCTGCACAGGATCTTCTGTGATATGTGTTGACAAAATTTTGGTGTGCTTTAATGCTGAAACTGGGCTCAACAGAAGGCCTGTTGCTCACACCTGTGGAGCTACCCTTGAAGTGCCATGCACTTACAGTTCTTATCCTGAATTTCGCACAGAGTTCAAGGTTCAAGGTTCTTTATTTGTCACATGCATAGTTATACAAGTATAACACACAGTGAAATGTAGCCTGACACGCTCCTCGACATGTGCAAAAAAATTGGGGGGGGGTGTAGAGGAAGAACATTATATATATATATATATATATATATATACAGTGGGGCAAAAAAGTATTTAGTCAGCCACCGATTGTGCAAGTTCCCCCACTTAAAATGATGACAGAGGTCAGTAATTTGCACCAGAGGTACACTTCAACTGTGAGAGACAGAATGTGAAAAAAAAATCCATGAATCCACATGGTAGGATTTGTAAAGAATTTATTCGTGAATCAGGGTGGAAAATAAGTATTTGGTCAATAACAAAAATACAACTCAATACTTTGTAACATAACCTTTGTTGGCAATAACAGAGGTCAAACGTTTACTATAGGTCTTTACCAGGTTTGCACACACAGTAGCTGGTATTTTGGCCCATTCCTCCATGCAGATCTTCTCGAGAGCAGTGATGTTTTGGGGCTGTCGCCGAGCAACACGGACTTTCAACTCCCGCCACAGATTTTCTATGGGGTTGAGGTCTGGAGACTGGCTAGGCCACTCCAGGACTTTCAAATGCTTCTTACGGAGCCACTCCTTTGTTGCCCGGGCGGTGTGTTTTGGATCATTGTCATGTTGGAAGACCCAGCCTCGTTTCATCTTCAAAGTTCTCACTGAGGGAAGGAGGTTTTGGCTCAAAATCTCACGATACATGGCCCCATTCATTCTGTCCTTAACACGGATCAGTCGTCCTGTCCCCTTGGCAGAAAAACAGCCCCATAGCATGATGTTTCCACCCCCATGCTTCACAGTAGGTATGGTGTTCTTGGGATGTAACTCAGTATTCTTCTTCCTCCAAACACGACGAGTTGAGTTTATACCAAAAAGTTCTACTTTGGTTTCATCTGACCACATGACATTCTCCCAATCCTCTGCTGTATCATCCATGTGCTCTCTGGCAAACTTCAGACGGGCCTGGACATGCACTGGCTTCAGCAGCGGAACACGTCTGGCACTGCGGGATTTGATTCCCTGCCGTTGTAGTGTGTTACTGATGGTGACCTTTGTTACTTTGGTCCCAGCTCTCTGCAGGTCATTCACCAGGTCCCCCCGTGTGGTTCTGGGATCTTTGCTCACCGTTCTCATGATCATTTTGACCCCACGGGATGAGATCTTGCGTGGAGCCCCAGATTGAGGGAGATTATCAGTGGTCTTGTATGTCTTCCATTTTCTGATGATTGCTCCCACAGTTGATTTTTCACACCAAGCTGCTTGCCTATTGTAGATTCACTCTTCCCAGTCTGGTGCAGGTCTACAATACTTTTCCTGGTGTCCTTCGAAAGCTCTTTGGTCTTGGCCATGGCGGAGTTTGGAGTCTGACTGTTTGAGGCTGTGGACAGGTGTCTTTTATACAGATGATGAGTTCAAACAGGTGCCATTCATACAGGTAACGAGTGGGGGACAGAAAAGCTTCTTACAGAAGACGTTACAGGTCTGTGAGAGCCAGAGATTTTCCTTGTTTGAGGTGACCAAATACTTATTTTCCACCCTAATTTATGAATAAATTCTTTACAAATCCTACCATGTGAATTCATGGATTTTTTTTTTCACATTCTGTCTCTTACAGTTGAAGTGTATCTCTGGTGCAAATTACTGACCTCTGTCATCATTTTAAGTGGGGGAACTTGCACAATCGGTGGCTGACTAAATACTTTTTTGCCCCACTGTATATGTAGTATATACATTGGGTGAATGTGCAGTAGTAGCAGCAAGCAGGTGAATTCTGCACATTAATATGAATAGACATCTGACTATTTTACAGGATAGACAATATGAACATATTTAAAATTAAAGGAATTGAAATGTACATTGTGCCTTGGTTTAGTGTCTGGAAGAGTCCTGTCTCAGTCAATTATAGATGATGTGAGCGGGCGGGTGTGTGTGTTTAGGGCACGGATGGCTTGGGGATAGAAGCTCCTCTTGAGTCTCTCTGTCCTTGCCCGGAAGATGCGGAACCTTCTACCAGATTGCAGAAGTTGGAACAGTTTGTTGCCAGGATGGGACGGGTCCTTCAGTATCTGCGCTGCTCTAGTCCGGCATCTCCTGGTGTAGGTGTCCTGAAGCGGGGGGAGAGCAATCCTGCAGCAGCAGCAGAGTTCGACAATGTCCTTTCCAGCAATTACTTTGAAATGGACATCATTTGAACTTGATGAGTGTACTAATGGTTACAGCTGTAATTGTTATTTGTATGATTATCCTTGAGTTCATAAATTCTGTCTTGTTTCATTTTGTCATTGAAGCATTTGATATATTCAGCCGTATAACAAGCAGTCACAAATTTAATTTTCTGATGGTTTAGTTGTATGTTAGGTCAGATTTCACAAGGACTCTTTATTGTTTAAAATTCTTTGAAAATGACCGCATCTTTAACTTCTGTTGAAAACAAGGTTTGTGTTTAGCGTTAGAGAGACATATCACATCAAAATTTGCTGTACACATTGTCATTGTTTTCTTTTACTCCTGCCATCAGCCAGAATAAAGGCTCTCTTTTGTTTTAAGTTCATTATCCTCTCTCTCTCCTTGTCTGCTTTTGGGTACGTTCTGTCAACACACCTGCATACCCCACAGTGACACACATTGGCTTGCTGTTTATCCATCTAGAATGTTTTGTTGTGAGTTGCCTAGTTTTGGGAGATATTAGCTGTAGAGATCTCTTCCTTGTTGAAAAACAACATGAAGCTACATAAGGTCTACATAAAGACATTGCTACTAAGCATTAAGTACCATGTGAAACAAGAGAAGGGTAGGCTTGTACAGTCAATATCTCTAAAATTGGGCAACTCACACTAAAACAATGTGGATTAAGGAATACTACAGCTAGCGAACAGAAAAATGTGTAAATTTGATTTTAGGGTGAAAAGTCCATTAATATTAGTAAAGAATGTCACTATGGTTGCGAAAGAAGTTATTGAAAGTTAATGATAAGATCCTGTTTACAAATTCTTAAAGCTGATGTGGCCTATAAACATCTTGTAACAATAAGTCCTATTTTCCCTTGATTAGCTTCCAAAATGTTTACTAGTTGTTTTGTTAAAAATCATATTGCCATCACAAGTTATTTTTTTTGAAAGGACTTTGCCATAATGTGACATACAGATGATTCACAATTCTTTATACCGTCTTATATAATTACAAATTAACAAGCAATGATAATCAGATTTAACAGTTTCTAGGATAAACAAGATTGTAGGCCAGGATTTCTAATTAGATTAAATAGTATATATTGTTAATTATAAAATATTGCTACATTTTTGACAGATTATGCACTTCTGACTACCCTTCTCTGAAATTAAAGTGCCTGGGAACACAGGCAGGCAGATGTTGTCGATATGCTTTTGTCATTTGCAATTTTTTAGTTGTCTGTACTACATAGTCCAAAAAAAAATTAGAAATTGATTAGATTTCAGTTTATTTGTCCGGTAGTTCAACAACACATATCATCCTTTCAGAAGTGGTGAGTTTTGCAAAAATAGCATTCGAATGTAACAGAACAGGTGGGTGCAAAGAATTTGTTATTCAGCTGATAAAATAAGCTTCAGATAAATTCAGTGACCAAAAAAGAATGTTTATATCTATTAGAAATTCTAAGAGTTCAAAAGGTCTCAATTTAGTTCTTTATTTTTTCAGTTTTGTTTAACCAACATTAAAAAAACTAAAGCTCTTCTGGAATCAGAATAAATAGTTAAAAAAAAGAAGCAAAAATGACATAAAATAATTATATTTTTAGTCAGAGAAACTTGAGTTCAGAAAAATGCCAAGGTGTCCCCTCTCAGATTATGATGCCCCTTAATACCATTTCATGTAGCCTGCCAATGTGACAGTTGGCGTTATGATATATATAAAGCAACAAGGCATAATAGCATATCTCTTCGATTTTAAACAGTATTCTAGCCAACATCAACAACTAAACATTCCCATCATTAACAAATAGAGATGGTGTAAATAAAAACTCAACTCAATTATTACAAAATACTCAACATAAACCACCATTATCTGAGTAAACACTGTACATTAAAACTCCTAACACATTAAATTAAGATGTGTCTTATGTTTTGATCCATGTATCAAGCCAAATACACAGTTAAAGTAATTCGAAGTAATACACATAGACATGGAACTTGATAACATTTGACAGAACATTACAATGTTTTTGTGCTAAAGAACACTCAGAATATCATTAACAGGCAGAGACTCCTCTTTATACTTTACTTCACTGACCCTCCTGGAACACAACAATAAATATTTCTATATAAGATATTCTCATAAATGACTGTGTACTAGAAAGCTTACAGTTTACAGTCTGTTTAACATCCAGAAGTTAGCTTTCGCACATATCACAGGTCAATTTTGAGTAATGTTCTCTGCTGCAGTGTATGCAATTTACACTAATGCCATGATGTTCTCTCTTAAATGCATGTACAAGTTCACAGCCTGATATGGGTCTGTTGGTGGAGTCAGATGGGACTCAGTCATGATGATATTGCACAGTTCATATACATCGGGGTCACATGGTTTGGTCAGTCGAAAAACACACTCAGTTTTACACATTTCAACATGTTCTTCTTCAGTGGGGCAAAGGAAGTCTCTTGTCCCGTAGAGCTCAGGTAATGTATACATTACATTAGGTCGACCACTGGGGATATTGATGTTTGTTGATGGCCTGATGGAGTGTGTATTCCAAACCTGTGCAGTGTCATCCAGCTCATCTGTTAAAAAGAATACAGAAATTTAAGAAATGCGATCGCATGTACGTATATACATATACGCGAATCACGATGAGACAACTCACTCACTGAGAGGAAGGTTTCTTATATTTATGCAATTTATTATTTTTAAACAATCGTGTGCATTTTTGTAATCATGTACTTTACCTAATGCCATCTGTACAAGTGTTTCACACACTAACTACGGTTACTGTTATGCTGTGATATCTTACATTAGTACTATTAGTCTTATTACTACCTGCTTGGCTCATCTACTCACCTCATAATAATCAATTTGTTTTATGTCACTGATCATTGTATTTTGTATTTGTAAGTTATTTTGATATCCCAATCAAAATAATTCCAAATTGTAAATAGTTAATATTATAGATAAGAAATTTTCATATGCCATGTCAACATAAACAACATAGATGTTAGGTCTGTGAAGGTTCTCAGTCATCCAGGTCATCGTAGTCAAAGGAGCTTGCAAAGAAAAGCGTCTGGACTTCTTTAAGTTGCTTGAAGACGTTTCACCTCTCAAGCTTCTTCAGTTCTAAGGTCAAATGGTGGAGAGTCCCAGATATAAACCTAGTGGGAGTAACCCCCCACAGAGGGACAAAAGGACCCCCTGATGATCCTCTAATCGCCTGAGCCAAGGTGTGAAACTGGGCCTGGGTCCCAATCAGCCAGTTTCGGGTGTCTTCATTGTGAAACCTGGCCCCACCTTATCATGCGAATTCCTGAGGTCAGATGGCCCAGGATGTGAGTGGGCGTTAAGGCGTCTGGGAAGGGATCTCAAAACTGGATTATAGATGGCAGAGAGTTGGTGTCGTAAAGCCCCGCCTCTGTTCAAAGATGGTCGCTCACAGTGGACATAGATGGCTTCTTTCACTCCTCTTTCAAACCATCTGTCCTCTCTGTCCAAAATGTGAACATTGGCATCCTTGAAAGAGTGTCCTTTATCCTTAAGATGCAGATGGACTGCTGAGTCTTGTCCTGTGGAGGTGGCTCTTCTGTGTTGTGCCATGCGCTTGTGAAGTGGCTGTTTGGTCTCTGCAATGTAGAGGTCTGAGGTTTTTAGTGAATGTGTTTGGTTTTGTAGTCCTGTAAACAAAGCATCACTTCTGAAGTGGATTAACAGGCTGGCCACAACTATAACATGTGTTTTATTCTCAGGAACATTATCCATGCTTGACTGCAATGTCTTCCCAGGCCTGGGGCAGGACTATCTGACAACCGAGGTCAATATGTTTTTGCTTCCTGTGCAGGAAAATGACGGGGAGGATAATTTGACCAAAGCAGGTTACCAGAGGTGGGACCAAGTCATTGTTTTGCAAGTCTCAAGTAAGTCTCAAGTCTTTATCCTCAAGTCTCAAGTCAAGTCTCAAGTAATGTCAGGCAAGTCAGAGTCGAGTCTCAAGTCACTGGTGTAAAAGTCCGAGTCAAGTCACAAGTCTGAAACTTTGAATTTCAAGTCCTTTCGAGTCTTTAAAAAAAAAAAAGAAAAAATAATGTTGCAGTTATGCTAAATGTAAATATTAGACCATGTAATTTTAAAATCTGTGTTTTTCTCAACACATGACAAAATAGTGAACTTAGAAAATATACACAAATTGTGAAATTGCACCTCTATAAAATGCAGCTCAATTAAACCTAGCTCCAAGAATAATTTTCACCGACAGTTCTGAGATAAGCTGCATGTTATTCTTGGATGCGGTTGTAGGACCAGCTTTAAAATCGCATGACAAAAATATCATACACATTAAAAAAACTGTATCACCAACGTAGCCTGGACAACATTTGCTAGTTAGATGAAGTCAGCTATCTCATCGTAGCATATTTATATGCATATTTATAATCATACGGTTCTTGGAGTGAGTGCACACACTCATGAAGTTTAGTAACTTCAGGTCACTGCAACAAGCCCAGGTACAGTTTACCGACGGATGGGTGCAGGACCTTGAAATGCACCGTGTAGAACGAAAGACCATCGTACGTATCATAAGTTTACCAGTCTCACAAATTGTCGTCATAAATACACATTCCTTAACCGTTTATTAATAGGACCTTTGAGCTCAACGGTAATTAATTAGTAGTGGAAATAATTTCTGGTAGCATCACAGAAATGTAGCAGTGACAATAATATTGTATGCTGTAATCGTACTGGGCAATTAGTGATACAAAAAACCTGTTTTATCCTGTGAATAAAAGTATATGTTTTTGTCAATGTACCATAATAACAGAAGCGAAACGCAATATTGTGTCAGGACAATTCACTATTTATGCACAATAAACACAGGAGCATAGCACGACAATTTCTGTTCAGCGCCAGACTTGCTTGTAACCTATATCACTAATTATGTTAAGAAAATGACGCATTAACTACAACAGCAGACTGACCTTTGTGGGAATGCTTGGAGCAGACTAACCTGTGAGCTGGAGTGTTCTGGGACGTTATATTTGATCTTTGAATGGCTGCGATCCAGGCCATCCGTCACCTCTTTGTTACTTCGGAAACATGGCTTGAACAATTTCTCTTCAACGACGTAATCCGATAACAACCGATCTCTTTACCCGTCAGCTTCTCGTGGCTGTCATGCGACCGGCTATTGCAGTTAATAATACAACAGCTTCTTGTGTTTCTTTTTATCGCTGTATAACTGATTTTAATTGAAAGCCTGCGTGCGCTAGTACCGCTTGCCACGAGTTCCCAGAATCCTTTGCGGTTCTACCCGTGAATGACGTCACATTTTCAATCTCTATATAATATGCATGTTAAATTTTATATTTGGGGTAAAATATCAAGTCTTTTCAAGTAAACCGGTTCAAGTCCAATTCAAGTCCCAAGTCATTGGTGTAAAAGTCCAAGTCAAGTCACAAGTCTTAGAACATTTTTTCAAGTCAAGTCTAAAGTCATAAAATTAATGACTCGAGTCTGACTCGAGTCCAAGTCATGTGACTCGAGTCCACACCTCTGCAGGTTACAAACATTTATTCTTCTCATAAGGTAAAACTCAAGTGACATCTCGTGTGTTGTGTGAAAAATAAATGAATCTTTGTACGTTGTTTAGGGTCAGGAACGTACCCACTGTTCTCTCTGCTCCCCGGCTATAGAGGACACCCGGCCTTTTCCACCATGGTTTCAAAACTCCGCAGCCAAATACTGGCCATGCCCCGCTGTCAGCTGTCACACACTATTCTCACTGAGAAAAACTGGTAAACATCATATCAGTACTATTTATTTATAAATGAATAATTATTTTATTCATATTCCACTATTCAAAAAGTGTAGGTGACTAATCCATGGTAAAAAAAAGTGAGACAACCAAGTAAATACATCCTGCACCCAGGGTGAGAATCAGTTTTATGTTTTAAACTGGTTTGCTCAACAAAGCCATCATAAATGTCATTGTTTTTGAACTCTCATAGAAACAGTTTTTAATCCCTGTGGAAGAAATGCAAAATATCTATTAGAGATGAGGGGTCTCTCTGCTTCCCTTTACTTTCAGTGACTACAACCTGCTGTCTTTTTGTTTTGTTTTTTGTAAACAACAGAAAATGAGCGCTGGTGGTTTGTTGTGAAATAGTTTTCTGAGGTGCAACTTGCTGCATGTACCTACAAGCACAAAACTTTCAGAGTAGTGAAAAATATTTCTTGCTGTGGGATATCAGGTTAATTTTTTTCTGAACATGCTTAAAACAATATCAATTGAAAATGAAATACTACAGTGAAAAGAAACATATTTCCATGCCATATAAAGAAAGTAAAAGTGTTAATAATTAAGGTTGGTGCAGAAATGCATAAAATCTTTGATTTTTTTCTTCTTTGTACTATGTCACTGTAATTTTGTGAAATCTTGAGACATTATTGGGATTTCGTTTAAGTTTATCCCTCTGTTTCCTGTCTTAACTTTCTTTGTTTTCACAGGTTTCACTATGCAGCTCGTATCTGGGATGGTGTGAAAAAGTCCTCGGCCCTCTCTGAATACAGTCGTCTGCTCTGCTGACACGTGTTTAACTGCTCTTATGTACAGTTTTATTTCACTGATCAGATCACACAAAGACAAAAGAAGTGCAGCTGAATGGGATGTTGAAAAAAAAAAAACATCACTGGGACATAAAATAAATATAATTATTCAGACTTTGAGTCCTGCTTGTTCTATAGTGTCCTGGGACTGTCCTCAGGAATTCTGATAGTTACAGATAAAGTTACAGCCTGTGCAGAGGTGGTGAGCGGGAAAAGAAAGTGTCTTCTCTCAGCACATGTCTAATAAAAATGCGAGAATAGTTTTTAAATTCAAGTCATTCTTGACTGTGTTTCAGTTTTGATGCACTGATACTTAACATGTTTTATAAGGTGAAAATACAGATTTCTGTCTTGTTATTACCTTTGTAAAAAGTATGGTAAAAATGAAAGAGAGAACTGGTGGGCCTGGTTTTTTAAAGATATATGTTGTATTGTAGAATGCATGTAGCATGCATCACAGTCAGTTTTTTTTTCATTCAGTGCCACTAGAGTGGTTGCATGGTTAAAACATACTCTGCTGACAACTGAAACAGTCACTGGTTATCAAAGAAAAAAAAAACAATTCACGTCCGTTCTAAAAGAAAATGATTTGCAGCCTAAATGCAGCCTAAACATATTTTAGCAATAGAATGAAACGACTTTAAAGAATATTCCATCAAATATATGATACAAAAATCAGCAATTTAATAACACTAAAACTTCAGCTATGAATAGAAGCATATATATAGCCACCTGTCATCAATACACTGATACAAAAATCAATAAGGCATTTTATTATCACTAAAACTTCAAACAAATAAACAAACTGGAACTAAACAGGTTTTTAAACTAGTTTTAATAGATATTATTCTTCCTCATACATATGTTGAGATTCAGGTATTCTATGTTATTCTATTTTAACTTTGGAGAATTCTAACTAATACCAATTTAATTATCTAGATATAGGTTCTATGAAGTCTATTCATATATACATATATGCTGTTTCAAAGGCTTGTTTTTGATAGTCAGGTTCTTTCATTGTCAAAGGAGGAGTTAAGGAGTGGTCACAGCAAGAAGACCACTTCCCCCCAATAAGAATTACTTATAAACTGAACAGAAACTAAACAGAAATTCACTTCTATCTGACCATCACACAATGCAGATCTTTGTGCTGATCCTTGGGATTGTGCTGCTCCCTAAAGGCAAGTTTTTGTTCAGTTATCTGTTCTTTAACATTTTTAAACCAGCAAGTTCTGTAATATTCAATGAAATGTTTTCTTTTTTAATGCTTTTACAACAAGTGTCATTACATCTTAGTAAAGGTTTGTCAATTCTACAAATGATTGCACTATTTATTGTACTGTTAGCCATCTATTTTTCAAACTGTTTTAGTGAATGTTTTAGAATATGTCCATGCATTGGAAGCAAGAGAAAGTTTACTTGTCTTTATCTTTGTTTTATCAGCCTGTGCTTTGAAATGTTACGAATGCATACCGGACCTCTCTGGAAGCTGCGCTCAGACAACAAAAGAATGTCCTTCCAACACTCAGTGTGCATCAGTCAGAATAGCTTCATACGCAGGTTTGATTTTGTATAGTTCTTATTTTATTCTTCTTTTAAACTGGTTCAGTTTTCAATGGTTCGTCTTTTTGTTGCAGGTGGTTCAAAACTGGTTGATATTAAAGGTAAAAGTTGTGCTGCGGCTGAGGAGTGTGTTCAGGCCTCAATCAACTTTGGAGGCGCCCGAACTCTAATTACCAGCAAGTGTTGCACCTCTGATCTTTGCAACTCTCAAGCTGCCCCTGGTAATTTCTATCATGCTTCTTGGTATTTTGAAATCTAATTTCCTGTTCTTGAAACTTAAAAAATAAAAAATCTTTTTATCAAATATGTTGAGAAATTTTAAAGTGGGTCAATCGTCGTATTTGCTTGAATAGATCAGGGCAAAATAATCAATCTGTGAAAATTTCCTGATTGAAAATTCTCAAACAAACATATTAGTAACATATTGTTTTCTGTTGGTTTTTTTTCCAAGCTGATGTTTTTGGCACACAGTTAAAATAAGCAGGGAAACAAATATTACAAATATTTCTGTATTCAACAGAGGGCAGCATCTCATCTCCAAATGGGAAAAAGTGCTTCCAATGTGTTGGAAACGATTGCACACAAACTCTAAACTGCAACGGAAATGAGGACCACTGCATCTCATCAGCAAGTAATATACCGACAGGATTCAGTGTCTGCATGTTTGTTCTTTTCTGCTCAGACAAATGTTCAGTTATTCCTTCCTTTCATTTCCTCAGTGACTGCAGAAGGACAAAAGGTGACTGTAAAGGGCTGCGCCTCCAAGCTGATTTGCTCAAGCACACAATCTCCACAGATCACAGGAATCACTCCAGCAGAAACCAGCTGCTGCCAGGGTGACCTCTGCAACAGTGCTGGGATGACAACTACATCACAGCCCAGTAGTACAACTGCTGGCACTACAGCTGTTGGCCGTCTGCTCTTTGTCACAACGCTGATCTCTCTGGTCTTGTTCTCTTAGCTGATGAAACAACAGCATCACATCCCAGCTTTTCATATGACTGTCACAATGTTTCCTCCCATTTCACCAGACCTTAAAAAATTATTGAAAATTTTGTAACTAAATATAATTTTCGGTTTGTGGAAAAAAATTAACGAATTAATTTCTTAAAATCCTATATGCATCTCTGTTTCCTTTAAGTCTCAAAATCATTTTGCACGCACATTTAAAGGTTATCGTAAGGAGTCAGTGAGACATTTTCCTGAATTAATAGAAAAGTAAAATACAAATATGGTGGATTTTGACAATTAAATTCAAATTTCAAATTCAAATTTTATTTGTCACACACACACAACCATACACAGTATGACATGGGGGTGAAATGCTTGTAGCTGTACAATGCCCGACCATTAAATGACAGAAGAAAAGTTCTACAATATTTACAATTTACTACAAAAATTTACAAATTAACTTAGGAATTTACAGTAAAGAATGTGCAAATAGCAGAAGAGATTATAAAGATAAGGATTATAAATTATAGGAATTATAGGATTATAGGAAATGTGTGGTGGTGCGTGTGGTGACGTGTGTGAGAGTCCAGTCTTATAGTGACGTGTTTGGGAGAGTCCAGTCCTACACCTGGTTCAGGCCCCGAATAGCCTGGGGGAAGAAGCTCCTCTTCATTCTCTCTGTTTTGGCCTTAATGGATCGGATTACATTTTTTATTTCTCTCCGATATCCGATCCAGTAATTTACGTCAGTATTGGACCGATACCGATACGCAATATCAGATCGGTCCATCTCTAGTAATAACCTCTCCATCTCTGGAGAAAACCCTTTCACGTGGTACTAAGAAGGCAGGGGTTTAAGGGTATCCCACAGAAAGCCTGTAAAGATTTGGATAGATGCACCTCTGCTTAGATTATATAGATTAGGTGTTGTTGTACCCCAGTTGTTTGGCACAACACACAAAAAGAGGTGAAAAAGGTGAATCTCCAACATGAGCAGAAGAATTTTGCAGGGATCCAATAGCACATACAGTGGTCCCTCACTGTTTCGCTGATTTTTTCTTTTTTGTTGCATTTTTTATTTATTTTTTTAAGTGCATTGTATTCTGCGTCCTGACTGGCTGTAGACAATTAGACCATTGTCAATCAATCTCGTGTTGTGTCTCCTGTACAGTACAGAATGCGTTCAGCTGGTCAAATTTACATAAAGCTTCGATCGCTAGCAGTGTGACTCTGACGTGCTGTACTGTATGTTTGTAAGTTTTCTCCCCAACAAACACAACAATGTCGGCAAAACATCGTCACCGGCGGGTGCCTTTGGTTTCCTTCTATAACACTGGACTTATTTTTCTACAAGACTTTGAGAGTGTTCAAACAAGAGAGAAAAGTGTGAAAATGTTCATGCCTGCCTGGGAAAAGTGTATAAAGTGTGTAGTGAGGGGTTTTACAGCCTTAAAACATCTATAATAATTGTAAAAAATAAAGTTGGCTACTTCATGGATTTCATCTATCAGTGACTCCTGCGATAAACCAGGGACCACTGTATATGGTCATTAATCACACCAGCACTCAAACCACTTTCTGAAACAGCAAGACTAATAATTTTCTTATCAGAGACATTACTCACTCTTAAATAAGCAAGCCTTGATACGTGCTTCATAAAAAACGTACTGGATTTCTCCACAAATGTTCAGTATGTCCCATCATTATTTATTTTCCTGTGTGCAGATCCCGTGGAGAAAACAATGTTGTGGTGAGCTGTTCAGGATTAATTCTAAAGTGTGTGAAGTGTGAAGTGGTTTGGATCTGTCAATGCCCTGTGGAATATCGCTCGCTATCATAATGAACAATAAGCTCATTTTTAACTTTGTTTCTTGAAAGGATATATTTTGCAAACTCTTGAGTCATGAGTTCTGTAGCTGCGTCTTTGGCTCAGTGAATTTGAATATCTTACTTTCACAGCTGTCTGTTGCTTATCTCTGCTCAGATATAGCGTTCTCATTTCTGGTTTTTTAATCAGTATAAAATGGTTTGTAAGGAACTTACAAAGCAGTTTCACCACTGAGCACCATATATGGTTAGTCTTTCTTTTACAGGCATTTATCAGAAATGCATCATCACTACCAGTATGAAGACAATGACTGCAGCGCTATTTGATCAGAATATGTTGTCTTTATATTGCTTGTTTTATGCTAGCATCTTCTTGCAATTGGGGCCTTCATTTGTTTCTCTATTTGGCTCCAGGAAGGAAACTATAAAATACTACAAGGTCAAATATCAACCATGGCTTTCGCTCTAGCATCCACATCACATAGACTATCTAGTCTTTTTATGCGGTACATGATCCCAGTTGTAGCAGAGTAACAAGCACATTACACATTTTAAGATTACTTTGATGCTTTTTTTTCTGATTTTGAAGTTTTCTCAGGTGTATGTTCAGGACAATTACTGGAAGCCACATTTCCTTACCCTTACCTCTAATGAATCTCTGTAGCCAATAAAGGCCCAAATACAGCTGCCCTCAGTTCTTATAACATACCAAAAGTTTGTCATGGCCTGAGGCATCTCATAGTAACGTGAAAGGTATCTTTCCGCATCCTTATGAGATGCTCCAGATTCCCATTTGAAAACAACCGAACGCTGCTCGCAGCAGTAACACACACTTGGAGCAGAGGCTCCTAACATTAACTCTATCCATAACTTTAACCTTAACCCTATCAGGTAGTGTTTTTCAAAGCGATTCATGATTAGAACAAAAAACACATTTACATGTATAGATTCATTCCAAACGGCTCTCATGCCTCCAAACGCATACTGATGACTTGTCACAGCATCGTTACCTGTTGGGATGAGAACGTGTTGTTTCCAAAGCACCACAAATTGGGGTGTCTGTAGCTCAGGTAGGAAACCTACTAATCAGAAAGTTGCTGGTTCAATCCCCCTCTGCTCCAGCCTGCATGCCAAATATCCTTGGGCAAGATACTAACCCCAAGTTGCTCTCCGATGCATCCATCGGGAGGATGAATGTGTATTAATGTTAGATAGAAAGCACTTACAGAGAGAAAAAAGAAGTGATTGGGTGAATGAGGCAAGTTGTAGAGAGTAGAAAGGTTTTATATAAGAACCAGTTCATTTTTATATTTCAGATTTATTTTCAGTTTTCTACTTTTTACATGTAAGATTGATGTACATGTATCACACCTAACTCGGTGACAGCAAATTTGAACAACTGTAATCATTTCTTTCCGGCATCTGAAATATTAGTTTAGTTTGGGGTTGTTGTTTTTTTTGTTTCCTTTTGGCTCCTGATATTAGTCAACTACTATTTGTCAATGTTGAATAACCTCTTTTTAGGTTTGATAGCATTTTTAGTAGATAATGGCAGATGGCTTGAGCATGAATTTAAGCTGCAGTTTGGGGAAGGTCACAGAGGGGACAGCCAGCGACTCCTAAGCTGTGCAGATCCCTGAGTGCTAATGAGAAATAAACAAATTGGAAAAAGGAGGGAGTGCGGGGCTCAAAAGCAAGAACATACAGCTTGTAGTGCTGAGTGAAAACAAATATGTTCAAATTATACATTTTCACAATTTATTATCAAATGGTCAGAATTTCAAAGTAGTTTTACATGACGCCATGGACCTCCATCTCTCTGGCTCAAAGACAAAGGCCAAGAGCAAGAAAAAAACAAGAGGATGCAATGACAGAAGAAGCTGTGTCAACACACAGCTTCGATGGAAATGATGATGCAGCTTCAATAAGTGGTGCAAAAGTTAAAATGAACGGTGCTCTGAGCTGAAACTGCTTTGCAGATCCCAAAATGTTGATTCTGAAAACGTTACATCCAGATGAAGAGAATCAAAGTTTTCGTTACATGGATGATTGAGCAGCGTTTGATTAAATGAACAATAACTGCTCTTATTTGAATAAAGGAAAAAAATGAGTACAACATAATATCTGAACAGAGATATAACATGTGCTAAATTAACATTCACTGAGCCAGCCACTTGTTTGCATGAGATCTGAGACACTGGAAGCAGCAAAACAGCTTGTAACATGTTGTTATGTTTGATTCAGGTGGACTAAAGAGTCTAATACGGGTAAACTATTAATGATATCAATAAATGAAAGACTGCAGTCCACTTTAGCTAACTAAAGATCCAGAGGAGGCAGAGCATTAACAAGAACACTGTCAGTGTCTGTGTGTCATGGTTCTGGGTCTTTGTCCCAGTTTTGTGTTGGTGGACTTTTGAATGTTGCTTCATCATTATTGTTGTGTTCTTATACTGACTGAAGTTTCCTAGTTTACTTTTCCTGCATTCGTGAATTTTCTGATTATTGTTTTTTTCTGTGTCTCCTGTGGATGTCAGTCTTGTTGTCACGTAACGTCTGTCATAGAGTTCGTCTCTGTGTTCTGTCCTCGGCGTCCCCTTAGTGTCCCCAGCCCGTCTTGTGTCTCCCTCTCTTTGTGTCTTAGTGCTGTCTCTGGGTTTTGTCTCCTTTACCTGTTTCCAGTGTCCCTCTCTTTGTGTGTTGTCCTTGTCTCCTCAGTCCGTCGTGTGTTCCCATGTTTGTTTATTTCCATCCTAGTGTCAAGCTCATGTGTCCTTATCTCAGTCTCTGTGTTCGTGCTACTTCTTGTCTTATTTTGATAATCCTAGTCTGTGTTCCCATGTTTGTCCACTCCCTGATCACCCCTCAGTGTATATACTGTATCTGTTTTCCTCTGTCCTTTGTCAGAGTGCCTGTTCACCTACCCCCTGTGTCTCCATATTCCCAGTGTTCAAGGTTTCCGAGTGTTTTCCCAGTTTAGGTTGTCGTGGTTGGTTCTGTTTGCTACTCAGCCAGAATAAACAGCTCGCTCTTTTTAAAAGTAGGCTCCAGGATGGATGATTGCATGTTCGCATGTCTTTATGCAACACTGAGTGTGCTGAACTAAAGGTAGGCCTAGTTTCATTTTCATGGTCATTATTATCAAGACAATGATTACGCCTTATTCTGATTATTTCTCCCTTTTGGAGGTGTAACGTTTACATGAGGGGTGTAGGAACATTTCCCCCTAAATATTTTTAGATACATTTTTGTTGAAGTCACAGTTTTTGTCGTATTGATGATGCAGCTAGAATAAGTGCTTTTAAATAAAAGAATAACCATTCAAAGTGCTCAGTGGTGAAACTGTAACTCTTTCAGAGTTTGACAGCTGGACAAGTGATGCCGTATTTAAAGAAACATGAGATGAGTGCAGCATATTATCTGAACAGAGATCATTCAATGAGCAAGAATAAACACTGAAAGAGAAACACTTCACTGTTGATTATCATATGAAGTCTAATGAAAGCTGTTAATCTGTTAATATCCTGTTAATCTGCAAATACAGAACATGCGACTTTAAAGCATCCAGCAAAGTGATAACTGTCCTCTGCCCACTAAGTAGTGACTCTACAAAAGATTATTTTCAATATCATCTTTATATTATATTTATATTATATTTAGTTATTCTCCAGCGCAACAATGTAAGGAGCTCTGTGATTGGTTAGGAAAGGACAGACTGGCCACCTGGATTTTTCTTCACTGCACATTGATCCATAGCTTTGCTCTGTAAAGGCTAACAAAGTGCTTTTGCTTTACAAAGACATTCAGCGTCGGTATTCACTCTTTTAAAATGCCACTGAACACTGGAGTGAAATGGAGCCCTGATCCTCAGAGTTTTATTGTTGCTAACATTTCTTATAGATAGCACAGATAGTGCCCCACTGCAGTAATCACTCATGTCTAGATATTCCTGTCAAAAAGGAGTTTTTCCTCCCCACTGTAACATGGCAAACATAGCAAACGGATAAACCAGCTGAAGCTTCAGACAGCCGTCAGACAGTGAAACACTGCCATCTGCTGGACTCCAATAACAAAGACGCTGCTTTGACGGGTGAGGGAGTTTCAACAAGTCTGCAACGACTCAAGCATCAAACTACAGAACTATTATAGCGGACATGGTGCTCTAATGACTGCTTCATTAACGCAGGTCAGAAAGGATCAAACATATCAATAAATTATAAAACACAAAACGTCTCTTATTGCCCAGGGCTCAGGAAGTGAGTGTGTTCCTTATAGCCTATTAAACCTTAGCAGGTTATTTTGATGTGTTACAGATGAAACAGCTATCCAGTAACATTCAGCTACAAAAATGCTTTTTTATAATTACTTTTTTACAGCTTCGCACTTTTACACAAGTTTTATCATCAGTGTCACAATGGCTGCTGCTAAAATTGAGTACAAGATATTTGTTGGCCTGATTAAAGGTCTTGATGCGTGCTCAATCATCCAGGGAAGTAAATCTCCAAAAGTTGATCCTGTTCTTCTGGACGTAGCGTTTTCAGTCAGAGAAACCAGCCGACTGAAGGAACAATGGGCTGGGAGGTCAGTTCCTTAATCATGATTATGCAAATTCTCATGACCATTGATCAACAACCACTGATCAATGGTCTTGAGTACCATTCACAGAGAGTTGGAGAACGGCTGCAATCACAGCATTGTAAGATGGTGACAGATGTACCCTTAGGCCCCCTCCTTGATTCAGAGAGGGTCTTTCCCTTTTCACGTAAATGGCCTCCTTGACTCCGCCCTCAAACCAGCGTTCATTGCAGTTATTGTTGACAATCACATTGTATCGTGTAACCATCCAGCTCACATATTCAATGTAAATGATTTGTTGAACTCAAGACATGATGAATGTTCCTGCATTAAAACACATCCAGCCTAGTGTTCTCACTCTCCCTAAATGGATCTGTTACATTAGTGATATGTGGGAGTTGTGTTTCAGTCTTTTCCACATGAGGACATTTACATTTAGTTTTTGCTTTACTGATGAGTGGCTGGTTAACCTGCAGTGGTTGAAGTATGTGTCGGTCGTCTGGAAGAGTAGGTGTAGAAGACGTCTTTAATGAATGTAATGCTCTGAAGGTGTCAGTGATTACTGTGAATTCATTATAAAAGTGGATTTCAGTGAATAAAGACAGGCCCTCATGGTGAAGCTCAGGAGTCCATAAAGTGTAACAGGAGAGCTGTGTCATACTTTCAGAGATTTTACATGAGCCAGTCTTTCAAAAATTACATAAATAAATAATTCATTCATTCATCCACAGGAAACACAATGCTCATATCTGAAAGTAAACTCTGATATATATCCCCGACTAGAGTTACTACTAAATAAAGGCTAAATAAATGACTAAATATATAAAGACACTCTCCAGAAGAAGAAGTTAAAGGAATTTTATTTATTGTACAAGCAATATCTTCATAAGAATTACAAATTCTGCAGACATATTACCTTCTTACTGAACCTGAATAACTCACACACAGACGTGTCTGCTGCTTATCTTTGTTCAAACATGATGTTTTATCTTCTCTTCAAAACACATTACTCATCTTTCTGGCATCGTGTTACATGAAAACACCTGCATTCTACCTGTGTCATTGTACCACAAAGACAATGATTGCAACACTGTGCTTGCAAAATAGAAGAAATAAGACGACCAGCAAATACATCAAAGATGGTAAAAGTGATTCCATCTTTGTGTCTCCTCCCATTGTTTCCCCAGTCTGTCTAGTTCCCATATTCCCAGGACACCGCTGGACAACAAGTGGGTATTCCAAGACTGAGAGACAGCCAGAGTTGGCAAAAGATCAGACATTCTTAAGTAGAAGTAAAAATACTATTGTTCCAGTGAAAGTTAAAGTACTGATTCAACTTCATTACTCAGCTAAAGCAAAAAAGTACAGGCTCGAAGCGCTTACAGAGAAAAGCATACAACAGAATGCTGATCGCGGCAGTAACACACACTTGGAGGAGAGGCTCCAGCCGTCCATTCCAGCCCTATCCCTAACATTAACTCTAACCATAACTTTAACCTTAACCCTATCAGGTCTTGTTTTACAAAGCGATTCATGATCAGAATAAAAAACACATTTACACATACCGATGATTTGTCACATAGCATCGTTACCTGTTGGGATGAGAACGTGTTGTTTCCAAAGCACCACAAATTGGGGTGTCTGTAGCTCAGGTAGAGCAGGAAACCTACTAATCAGAAAGTTGCTGGTTCAATGCCCCTCTGCTCCAGCCTGCATGCCAAATATCCTTGGGCAAGATGCAAACCCCAAGTTGCTCTCCGATGCATCCATCGGGAGGATGAATGCGTATTAATGTTAGATAGAAAGCACTTACAGAGAAAAAGCACAGAAAAAAGTGAGTGCATGAATGAGGCAAGTTGTAGAGAGTAGAAAGGTTTTATACAAGAACCAGTTCATTTACCGTTATATTTTAGTTTTATTTTCAGTTCTGTACTTTTTACATGTAATATTGATTCATTAGATTGACTACATGTATTAGACCTAACTTGCTGACAGCAAATTTAAACGACCGTAATAATTTATTTTCAGCGTCTGAAATATTGATTTAGTTTGTTTTTTGTTTTCTTTTTGGCTCCTGATATTAGTCAACTACTATTTGTCAATGTTGAACTAATAATGAATCTAAGAACAGCTATTTGTCACGGTTGTCCAGCGTCAACCGTGGGGATGTGAGGAAGGAGGAGCCAGGCACGGAGCTCTGAATGCAAGCAGTGCGTTTATTTACAGTGAATGGAAAATAACAATAAATCCGCAGTGCGTTCCCGACTCCCGTGAAATGTCCTCTTCCCAGTGCTAGTGTTCCTTGTCTCCGCTCCTCAGTGTCTGAGCACCCCGTGCTCGCTGCCCTCTCGTCTCCACGCTTCTCCTGGGGAGATAACAAACAGGCAGCCGTAAGACACATACAATGCGGCAGACTATCCGTACTGACTGGCCGAGAGACTAACGTGAAGTCACGCAATGATCCAGCGTCAGAGAGAGCGCCACCGCATTCTTAAGTAGCTCCTCCAACAAGGCTTGATCAGCTGTGTGATGGTCTTCAGGTGTGGCCAACCACCTGGCAGGGCCACACCCACCAGGCCTGAAGGTGCCTGTAAACAGGTGCTCTCAGAAACTCCGGCATCCACACACACACACACACACACAGATACAGGGAGAAGGAGGGACAGCACACTAAAAACACACATGTCCATAACTGCTGGGTCGTTTAGACTCCTGAGCTGTGCACGAGGGGTCGACCACCCACTGGAAGGCCGGGCACTCGTTTTCAACCGTAATATACCTGATGTGCTCAGGTAACCTGTAGCGCCATGAAACCTCTGTCACACCAGGGCGCATAAAAAATGATGCTTTAAGAGACTGATGGAATCGGGCAGCAGGGAAAACATCCACAAAATGCTACTTTCAGTTTTTAAGTAGAGTCATTACATGCTTGTTAAAAGCAAACTCTCATATAGTTTTTAATGTGCTTCTTTCATTACAATGACTAGATAAAGAATGTGGCCCTGTCTCTATTTAACACTGGCTACCCCAAAATGTTTCCAAACCTTCAACCGTAACTTTCACTGAGAGATTTTTAGATACGGTTATTGAAGCTGTGGGGTTAATTTTTTAAGTAACACGAGACGAGAGGCAGCAGCATACACACAGAGCATCAGTGATAGAAAGCTAGGCTAACATAGGGTAGCTACCTGTTCAAGGAGAAACATGTATAGGCCCATCTCAAGTGCCAGTGAACATCTAAATGATTCAGGGAAGACTTTGGAGAAAGTGCTGTGGGGAGATGAAACGAAATTATGTGGCTTTAACTGACCTTTTGAAATAGGAGTGTGATGCAAAAAATAGCATCCCTGCAGTCAAGCAGAGAGATGGAAACATTATGATGTGGGCTACAGGACGACTTAGTCGGGGTTCCAAGCAGTCAGGAAATGTGACATCGTCAGACTGCAGGCCACGGATTGGCTTTTGTCTTTCACTAAAATCAAAACTGCAGTTTTTTTAAAACCCTGCAACAAGGCAAATAGCTGCACAACACCGTGGTTTCCAAGTGTGACAAAAAGCCACAGATACATCATCGCTGCGACGTCTTCCTTTGTTGTGGCATTCGTGTTGCTCATAAATGACAACATGGACATCGGGCCGCTTTGCTGTAATGACCCCACGCACATTAGGTGGTACTTGATTGTAATGGAAAATGAGTCACAGCAAGCTGATCTGAGTATGTACTAATGGAGAAGTGCTATAAGATCACGGAGTGGTCTAGTCAGTCTCCAGACATCAGTACTGTAGAAAATCTGTGGAGGGAGCTGAAGTTTCAACTTTCCAAGTGGCAGTCAAGAAACTTACAGGATTTAGAGAGTTTCTGTAAGGAGCAGAGGGTTAATGTTTGTGTGTCCTCACTGTAAAGACTGCAGGTTACTGGAGCGTGTCGTGTCATGTTTCCTGTTGCTCTGAGGTGCGTCCAACAAATACACAAATCATTTACCACTAATAATAACACCTCCCCCACTTAAGTGTGTTCAACAGGAAGCTAAAGACTGGTGCTGTTAAAGTGTTCAAAAAACAGCAGGAGCTCGGTGTGAGGCCACAGTGGGCCAAAAAACACAAGATGACCTCCAGCAAGGACAAAATGTATCTGGACGTCTCTGTGAGCATCTGTCTCACTGTGTAAGTGTAGCACAGTGTCTGTGTGTGCATGGCTGGGCAAGAGAAACAGCACAACTGAAAGCCAGCACTCAGACGAGGACCCGGTGCATCGTCTGTCTCATCTCAGCCAGTTTACTTACAAACTCTTTAAGTTTGAATTTTAAAGCCGACAATGTGCACAGGGCAGTGATATTTAAAATGAAGGTAAACTATTCCAATCTCTGCAGCCCCAATTGTGTATCACACACACACTAAGTTCTCCTCCTGCCTTCAGCCCAACCGTTGAGCGCGATGACAAATAGAGCCGCAGAATTTTGCTGCTGTGTAATTAAATTGAGACGTGGGGTCAAAATTCCCACCTAGATTGAGTGAGATGAAATAGAAATCGGCTCTCCTCTAACTGACTTTATAGAAATAATTACAGAAGCTGCATTTATAACTGTTATTAAATAACAGCAGCACACGAGAACTAAAGTGTAATCCCAGCACATTTCGCTTCGCTTGCACTGATTCTTTAGAGATGACGACCGTGGTGGGTAATTAAGGGCAAACAATATACAAGTGGCGTGAAAAATGGAGGCTGCATTACCTTTCCAAAGCTTCCTTTCCCGATGGCCCGCAGTATCTGGAAGTGGTCAAAGTTTACTGTGGAGAAAATGAGAAGCAGTTAGTGAGAACGTGTCAGTTTGAGCTGAGCTATAAAACAGGGAACATGACATGTACAGCACTGTGCAAAAGTCTTGAGCCATCCCTCATTTGCTTCCAGGGATCCGGACTTCCCTGTAATCTTTAAAGTGGTATTAAGGAATAGCTCTCCAGGCTTTTTAAAGTGTTTCTGATTTTTAATCCAGGGCTTGTATTTGACCACTTTTTGTCTGTTAAGACCCTTCACACTAATCTCTGAAACATTCAAACATAAACAGACACCTAAGTCACGGAAAGGACCAGAAAACTTAACAAAGAACCAATTTTAAATTGTATCTGTACACATTTACTTGCAGCCTATTGCAAAAAAACAAAAGCCCACATCATTTGTTCTCACTTCTTTAGTTGAAGAATGCAGTTAATAACACCGTTAACACAGACTGACCTGGCAAAACACGAAAAAATAAGGGGGTGGTTCAAGACTTTTGCTCGGTACTGTATGACAAATGCAAATGTGCACTTCACAATGTATCGCTGCACTTCGGCAGTACTGTGAAGATCAAATGTTTTTTCCTTCCCGATGCATGTGAAAGGTTAAGACTTACATCTCCAAATGTACTGGAACTGATTTGAACCAGAGGACTCAGCCACACTGTTACTATGTACTGCATAAACACGTTTACCGATGAAGGTAAATCAGACGCTGTCCTGACTGTGTGGCTAAATTTTGTGCTGAAAGCATCAAATCAATTGAATATGATTAACTTGCTATGAGAGGTTTTTACTCCAAGTGTGACTTTTTCTGGCTTCATACACCTTTCAGGGTCAAATTCAAGCACTTTGTAAGCACGTTTAATGTCCATTTTCAACATTTTCCAGCACATTACCATAAAAAGGATGCATATTTCACTTCGCATCACCTGAGTAAGACCACGTGAAAGGCCAAATTAATAAGTCTTCTCATCAGATATTGATGCTTCTTTCTTATGTGACACAAAAAACAGGAGGAGACAGATCTTTGCTTGTGTTGTTTTTTAAGTTCATTCATTCAAAACTAACTGTAAGACGCTTAACTACATTGCAGTCTGTGTTATTGTTGTAGACCTAATTATCACCTTTAAAGTGTTTGTGCTAATAACATCATGTAGAGTAAGACAGGCATAGAGAACAGCACTGACTGGGAGAGGCTTTGAACACATGACATACTCAGATCAATTCAACACTTTAGACTTTAAAAATGCACAAGCGTCTTTCAAAAACCCATTTATTTAATCTATCATCATTGATATTATTATGTACAGTTAGAATGTACTGTTCATCTCCCTTAAATAAACAGGCAGCCTTAAAGTGTGAAATAGTCACTTGTCTACTGTCTCAGTGGCTGATAGTGCCCCACAGGCCTCAATGTCAGCTCGAAGCCATTATGTTTCAATTGTTTAATGATAAACAGATTTTGAATGAAAGCGAGGAAACTTCGCTAGCACAAAAAAGTGCCTATTCTTTCTTCCCATATGGTTCAGTCATATTACCGTCATTTCCCCCTAAGCTGTTCCCAAAGACACCAGGTTAATACTTGAAAAGGCTGCAGCGATACACAAAAATATCATCAATATTCTGTTTACTTGGTGACAACGTCGCTTTTAGCCTTCAATCAGAAAGCCTGACGTTGGCTAGTTAAGCATCGGGCTAACGTTTAACGCTTTCACTTGAGGGAAGTAACTCGTATTACTGCTACTGCTGTGTAATCTTGGTTCAATTCACAGCATATTCTACAAGTTACCCTGCAATAACTAACTGTTAGAATAGCGCCACCGTATTGTATCGCACTGAGTGCACTTCAATCCTTTATCCCGCGAGTTTGCTAGCTAGCAAAATAATAATACCAATTTTAAACAAATAACATGTGTAACGTACACACTCGAGAAAATTATTTACTAGTACTTACGCAACTCCCCCGTTGTGAAAACGTACAAATCCTTCTTGTATTTTTCGTTTTCCAGCAAACACTCATTAAAACGGCCTCCAGGCACATTAGCGCACTCACCCCCGACTGATCAGGGAGGGGGTGGGGGGTCACACATTGAAACAGACTAACGTGCAGAGGTACAGCCCAGGCAGACAAATGTTGCTTTTAGACTTTGCGACTCTTTTATTTCTCTATCTGATAAGAAAACTATTCAATCAGATAGTTCTTTGTGGTGAATGAAATACGGTTACAGTTTCAAGAAGTTTTAAGCACCAAATCCGAAATCCAAGCACTGCAATATTAAAATCCAATTCAATTTCTTGTTTGCTCCGAAATCTACGACATGACTATATACAGAAAAGCTTGACGTGGTATGCAAAAAAAACCCCGAAGACAATACAAATACAAATACATGAACAAAAAATGTTTTAACTGTCAGTTATGTCATTTTAAAATTTTCCAAAACTAACATTTTCTTTGATTGACTGATATTAAATTGATTAGGGTCAAGTTTAGTGTGAACAATATTACACAAACAAGCACGTGTATGCGCATGCGCACATATTAGAATCACTTCCATCGCTTCTAATATGTGCGCATGCGCACATATTAGAACCCTTCCATCGCTTCTCATATGTGCGCATGCGCACATATTAGAATCGCTTCGATCGCTTGTGACGTGGTAACTTTGCTTTGATCCTTTCTGACGTCATAACTTTGCTTTGATCCGAAAACCTATAAATAGGAGCGCTCACCTGTTACTTTATGCTTAACGGACGTTGACCTGCAGCAACTAAAACCCTTTTGAGAAGATTTGAGAGCAATTTACGAGAGAAACCAAAACAAGTTCAGTTTTGTTTCTCACCAATTCACAGCGCAAACTTTACACCATGTCAGCCAACCCATCCTTCGGCTCAGATGAGCTTGGAATATCTAAAGGGACCATTTTGGGAGATCACCACATGGTGGAGGCTTTCCTTGGAGAAGGAAGCTTTGGTGTTGTAACCAGATGTCGCGATACAAAAAACAACAAAACTGTTGCTGTTAAAGTCAACAAGAGCGACCCTGAAATTCTGCTCCAGGCAAAACTGGAAATTTTCATCCTGGAGCAGCTACGACGCTTGGATCCAGACAGGTGCAACATCGTCGAATGGAACGGCTATTTCCTCGATGGAGAGCGCATTTGCCTGAATTTTGAACTCCTCGACCAAAGCCTGTCAGACTACATAGGGGACCGGAATAACCGAGGTCTCCCAATGAGAGAAATCAGGCCAATTTTGAATCAGCTCGCAAATGCTCTATTCCACCTGGGTTCTGTGGGAATAGTGCATGCTGACCTCAAACCTGTCAACATCATGGTTGTGAACCGCAGTGAGTCTCAAGTCAGAGTCAAACTTATAGACTTTGGCATCGCATGTAACACCTCTGCAGTGATTCCTGGTGACTGTGTGGGGACAATTGGTTATTGTGCACCTGAGATTATGCTTGGCACTCCATATGATGAAGCAATTGACATGTGGTCTCTAGGGCTGGTAGCTGTGGAGCTTGCTACAGGGGTGCCTCTCTATCCTGGGGAAGACGATTATGACGTTTTGAAATTCATAATTGAAACCCAGGGTCAGCTACCAGATCATCTCCTAGAGTCTGGCTTGTACACTGACAGCTATTTCATCGAGGATAACCACAAGGAACAGCGCTGGACATTTAAGACCCCAGAACAATTTCAATACGAGACAGATTATCGATCCAAGGAAACTCGATCGATAAAACTTAAGTGTCTCGATGACCTCGAACAACTGCTGAAAGTTAGGCGAGGACTGGAAAATGGCCAAACATTATTTGTAAGGCTAATCAAAGAAATGTTGGCCTTGGATGCAAATCAGCGCATAACACCCTCGGAGGTTCTGAAGCATCCCTTTTTCAACCCTGGCCTCTCAAGGAGAACCCCCTGCACTGACATGAATAGTACAGGGGGAGAACTCCTTGTGCTCTCTCAGCAGCCTTCAAGCTGGAAAAGTCATGGATTGCAAAAATTCAGCTGCAGTTTCCAAAACTCAGTTGAATTTCCTCAAAAAGGAGACATCAACACCTCAGCCAACCCATCTGCCTCTGAAGATGATCTTCAAATAACGGAAGGGACCATTTTAGGAGATCACCACGTGGTAGAGGCTTTCCTTGGAGAAGGAGGCTTTGGTTTGGTAACCAGATGTCGCGATACAAAAAACAACAAAACCGTTGCTATTAAAGTCAACAAGAGCGACCCTGAAATTCTGCTCCAGGCAAAACTGGAAATTTTCATCCTGGAGCAGCTACGACGCTTGGATCCAGACAGGTGCAACATTGTGGAATGGAACGACTATTTCCTCGATGGACAGCGCATTTGCTTGAATTTCGAATTGCTCGACCAAAGCCTGTGGGACTACATTGGGGACCGGAATAACCGAGGTCTCCCAATGAGAGAACTCAGGCCAATTTTGCATCAGCTTGCAAATGCTCTGTTCCACCTGGGTTCTGTGGGAATAGTGCATGCTGACCTCAAACCTGGAAACATCATGGTGCTGAACCGCAGTGAGTCTCCCGTCAAAGTCAAACTCATAGACTTTGGCCTCGCATGTCCTGCTTCTGCAGTGATTCCTGGTGACCGTGTGGGGACAATTGGTTATTGTGCACCTGAGGTTATGCTTGGCATTCCATACGACGAAGCAATCGACATGTGGTCTCTGGGGCTGGTAGCTGTGGAGCTTGCTACAGGGGTGCCTCTCTATCCTGGGGAAGACGATTATGATGTTTTAAAATTCATAATTGAAACCCAGGGTCAGCTACCAGATCATCTCCTAGAGTCTGGCTTGTACACTGACTGCTACTTCATCGAGGATAACTACAACAAACAGCGCTGGACATTTAAGACCCAAGAACAATTTCAATACGAGACACATTATCGATCAAAGGAAACTCGATATATAAAACTTAAGTGTCTCGATGACCTCGAAAAACTGCTGAAAGTTAGGCGAGGACCGGAAAATGGCCAAACATTATTTGTAAGGCTAATCAAAGAAATGTTGGCCTTGGATGCAAATCTGCGCATAACACCCTCGGAGGTTCTGAAGCATCCCTTTTTCCACCCTGGCCTCTCAAGGAGAACCCCCTGCACTGACATGAATAGTACAGGGGGACAAAACCTTGTGTTCTCTCAGCAGCAATCATCGTTTGGGTGGCCAGAATTCTAGGGGAGCTAGAAATTCTTGTGGAAAAAAAGCCCAAAACAATAACATCAACAAAAAAAAGCAATGAATGTGGTCTTAAACTTGGGCACAATTTGGCTTGAAATCCATCAACTAATCTCTCAATATTCAAAGCGGAGCAGCAGACAACTTACCATCACATCAGTCCTTCAATCAGACCTACAACAAACGTCTTCAGTCTCTCACCCCAACCGGTCGCAGCAGATGGCCGCCCCGACCTGAGCCTGGCTCTGCCGGAGGTTTCTTCCTGTAAAAAGGGAGTTTTTCCTTCCCACTGTCGCCAAAGTGCTTGCTCATAGGGGGTCATATGATTGTTGGGTTCTCTGTATGTATTATTGTAGGGTCTACCTTACAATAATACATACAGCCTTGAAGTGACTGGTGATGTGATTTGCTGCTGAATCAATTCGGAACTAATTGGAAATCTGGATATTAATTAAATAAACCTGCTTTGAGCATCAATTAATTGTTGTTTGAAATTCTTTATAAATATATAAATATAGTGCCACTCTTCTACTGTTTAAATTGCAACTGTTTAAAACTGACTAATTTATTCATACACTTGAGCATAAACACATGCACAGTAAATGGCCTGTACTTGTACAGCGCTTTACTTAGTCCCCAAGGACCCCAAAGAGCTTTACACTACATTCAGTCATTCACACATTCACACACTGGTGATGGCAGCTACATTGTAGCCACAGCTGCCCTGGGGCGCACTGACAGAGGCGAGGCTGCCGGACACTGGCGCCACCGGGCCCTCTGACCACCACCAGTAGGCAACGGGTGAAGTGTCTTGCCCCGGGACACAACGACCGAGACTGTCGGAGGCGGGGCTCAATCTGGCAACCTTCCAATTACAGGATGAACTGCGAACTCTTGAGCCACGATTGACCTATATACACATATACTTTACAGTACTAGTCAGTGCTTACATACTAGTTCTTTTCCCTACTTTTTCATGCTTACTGGTACAAATGCCTGTTACTAGAGTTAAATGCTATCAATGTATTCTCACAGTTATGGAACTGTACAAATGCATACAAAATAACGCTCACGTAAACATAACTGTGCACTAGTTTGCCCTTATTGCTGCAGTTTGTTTCAAGTTGTTCTCTCTCTCTCTCTCTCTCTCTCTCTCACTCACACACACACACACACACACACACACACACACACACACACTCACTATGTAACGTTTCAGCAAAAAAATACCGCCCCTTCCCCCCACAGTGACACCACCACCACTAGTCTGCACAGCTGACATAAGGCAGCATGGATCCATCCTTTCATGCTATTTATGCCAAATTCTGACCCGACCATCTGCATGTCAGAGCAGAAATCAAGACTCATCAGACCAGGCAACATTTATCCAATCTTCTCATGTCAAATTTTGAGAACTGTAGCTTCAATTTCCTGTTCTTAGCTGACCAAAACGCTCTTCTGCATTCTTTGGTTGCAACAAATGGTTGTATGAGCTACGGTTGCCTTCCTATCAGACATTTTTCTCTGACCGTTGACATCAATAAGGCAGTTTTTCCAAGAGAACTGCCTTTCACTGGATATTTTCTCTTTTTTGTCACCGAAAAGGGTGTCTGTGTTACTTCTTGTCTTATATATATTGTCTCTGTTTTCCTCTGTCCTTTGTCAGAGTGCCTGTTCACCTACCCCCTGTGTCTCCATATTCCCAGTGTTCAAGGTTTCCAAGTGTTTTCCCAGTTTAGGTTGTCATGGTTGGTTCTGTTTGCTACTCAGCCAGAATAAACAGCTCGCTCTTTTTAAAAGTAGGCTCCAGAATGGATGATGGCATGTTCGCATGTCTTTATGCAACACTGAGTGTGCTGAACTAAAGGTAGGCCTAGTTTCATTTTCATGGTCATTATTATCAAGACAATGATTACGCCTTATTCTGATTATTTCTCCCTTTTGGAGGTGTAACGTTTACATGAGGGGTGTAGGAACATTTCCCCCTAAATATTTTTAGATAAACTTTTGCTAAAGTCACAGTTTTTGTCGTATTGATGATGCAGCTAGAATAAGTGCTTTTAAATAAAAGAATAACCATTCAAAGTGCTCAGTGGTGAAACTGTAACTCTTTCAGAGTTTGACAGCTGGACAAGTGATGCCGTATTTTAAGAAACATGAGATGAGTGCAGCATATTATCTGAACAGAGACCATTCAATGAGCAAGAATAAACACTGAAAGAGAAACACTTCACTGTTGATTATCATATGAAGTCTAATGAAAGCTGTTAATCTGTTAATATCCTGTTAATCTGCAAATACAGAACATGCGACTTTAAAGCATCCAGCAAAGTGATAACTGTCCTCTGCCCACTAAGTAGTGACTCTACAAAAGATTATTTTCAATATCATCTTTATATTATATTTAGTTATTCTCCAGCGCAACAATGTAAGGAGCTCTGTGATTGGTTAGGAAAGGACAGACTGGCCACCTGGATTTTTCTTCACTGCACATTGATCCATAGCTTTGCTCTGTAAAGGCTAACAAAGTGCTTTTGCTTTACAAAGACATTCAGCGTCGGTATTCACTCTTTTAAAATGCCACTGAACACTGGAGTGAAATGGAGCCCTGATCCTCAGAGTTTTATTGTTGCTAACATTTCTTATAGATAGCACAGATAGTGCCCCACTGCAGTAATCACTCATGTCTAGATATTCCTGTTAAAACGGAGTTTTTCCTCCCCACTGTTGCATAGCAAACCTAGCAAACACAAACTATTGTATAAAACGATCTAATTTAAACGAACAATCATATTGAAGCTTCAGACAGCCGTCATATGACAGTGAAACACTGCCATCTGCTGGACTCGAATAACAAAGACGCTGCTTTGACGGGTGAGGGAGTTTCAACAAGTCTGCAACGACTCAAGCATCAAACTACAGAACTATTGTAGCGGACATGGTGCTCTAATGACTGCTTCATTAACGCAGGTCAGAAAGGATCAAACATATCAATAAATTGTGAAATACAAAAAATTACTGTTTCACTGCACACACAAACCTTCTCTTATTAGCACAACACTGCCCAGGCCTCAGAGTGTATTCCATATAGACTATTAAACCTTAGCATGTTATTTTAATGTCTTACAGGTAAAACAGCCAAAAAGTAAAGTTAACTGTAATTTAAAATATTCAGCTGCAAAAATGCTTTTAGCAAATAATTTTTTATGACTGCTGCTAAAATTCAATACTAGATTTTTGCTGGTCTGATTAAAAGGTTAAATGTAGAAGTTTTGGGATAATATATTAATACTTCCAAAACAATAAAGTTGTTGTAGAGAATCTATGTTCATTATTGTTGCTCATCATGGAAAGACAAAGACATTACACCCTCCTACTCTCTGCACACAGTGGTCTGAGGGATCTTCCAGGATCGGGGATTTTATTTATTTTGTTCTTTTTCGGTCTTACTGGTTAGTAGGTGGTGATTTTCTACCTGTTGATCTCACATTTGGAACATGATTTGCTCTGGAGCAGATTAGGTTCAAAGCATGAGTTGACCTAGCATTATGTCTTGGATTACAAAAAAATCCCACATTAAATCTTGAAGTTAACCGGATAAGACAGCGTTGTGTTTCACAGTAAAGGCCTCAGAGAGTTGTTGCTAACCAAATTCCATCTTGTATGGCCACTCAGCATCTTATGATGTTTTGTAACCTGCCACTACAAAGAAGCAGTGAAACAGTTTCTGTTTTAGCGCACATACACTGTGTGCTGAACAGTATAAGGGCAATAAAGTGATGGTACAGAAATCTGCATCTGGTCAGAAGGAAAAGCACGCACGCTTGGAAGACTTGGCCAGATTTTTACAAAATTATTGGCTGACAGTGGACAGATGAAAGGATGTGGATGGTCACACCCTCGTGCAGTAAAGACGGCGTTCGGTTCATTGAATACACAAAACCAAACACACAAAAGACACAATAAGACAGCTGATCAGTTTGCTTCACTGACTCATCTTTTTTTTTTTTTTTTTTGCCTGTCCCGTTTGGATCTTTAGCCATCAGAATTGTTGTCTGAAGGCCAAGAAAGATGCCAAGCGGCTTTACTTTACCAATTGGATCATCACGGTCTTGCGTTTGGGCCATTTGATTGACCTTTATTATAATTATATATTTATTTGATTTGATTTTTGGTTGTTACAGATGGGACAGACATGACTGGGGGATAGGACAGGGAGAAAGAATGAAAGAAAGAGAGGGGGAGAAAAAAATAGAGGGGAGAAGAGACGGTGAGAAAGGGGGGAAGAAAAAAAGAAAAACAAACAAAACACCTGGATCACCTGTATGGAGATAAGAAAAAACAGAAGAGAAAACAAACAAGAAAGAGCAACATAATAAATATAGCACCATCACAATAAAACAGCTAACAGTAGATAACAGTAGATACCAAATATTAGATGTTATGTTACAGCACGCAAGATCGACAGCGCACAATGTGCTTTCAGGCAGCAGCCAAGAAAGGTGTAGTTTGTGTCTGTGAACACCTGTGTGCACACCTGTGTACACACCTGTGTGGATCAGCACGCTTGTATTCAAAAGGTTTCTCCATGTAACGATCTGCTAGGGAGTGTGGGGAGCCATAGCCCCGTCCCCCAGGGCATGAAGCAGGTATGGAGGAGATCCAGGCCCCAGACATCCAGAGGCCCCAGAGTACGAGGACCCGAGGAGGACCACCAGGGGGCCAACGTGCCACCCTCCTGGGAAGAGCTGAGGAGAGCCCCAAACGAGAGGTCACCCAGCAGCCACGGAGCAGAGGCCAGAGGGGGTTGCAGTGATGTGCCCGCGGGCTCTGCCAGCAGCCAGCTGTGCCAGAGAAGACCGGGTATCAGGCCGAGAGGCCTGAGGGCACCCGACCCCCCGTAAGGGGCCTAGCTGGGCCACAGGTGCCAGGCCCCGCCAATCGGCCACCAGGAGTGAGTCGGTACATACATGAGCGCCCCGCCCCAGACACCAAAACGAATAACAATAATGGATTGCATTTATATAGAGTTTTTCTAGGCACCCAAAGCGCTTTACAATTCCACTATTCATTCACTCTCACATTCATAAGACTGGTGGAGGCAAGCTACAGTTGTAGCCACAGCTGCCCTGGGGCAGACTGACAGAAGCGAGGCTTCCCAAATCCCTGAGCCACAGTCGCCCCCAGAACCACCAACACACCAACACCAGCCACCGGCAGGGAGCGTGCCGAGGGAGGAGAGGTCTCCACACCTCGGAGAGCCCGAGATGTCCCCAGAGAGGTGGAGTCTTACACCCAAGCTCCCCCGCTGACCCCAGTAGGCACCCCCACACTCTGGAACCCACCGGGGCAAGAGGGCCCAGGCCCATCCGGACCGGGACCCACAGCAGCAGCACCACCCGGCCCCACAGAGTCCGGGACAGCCCACCCGACCCCACTGCAGAGAAAAATGCACCCACCCCGTCATCCAATCTTCTCCCAGACTACACAAGACAATAGACACCCAGGTTGAGTCATTCTCCACCTCTCCAATATCTTTCCCCCACCTGCAGAGTCTGCTCCTGTAGAGAGGAGACCTCCTGCAAAGATGTAACAGCCTCCCCACCAGTTAGAGAGCCCTCCATTCAGGCCGATGCACCAGAGGTCCCCCGCTCCGGGGCTGAGCCCCCATGCACCACCCCGGCGACAAAACAACCAGGACCCAAGGCCCCAAGGCCCAGCCAGAGCCCCAGCCTGGGGGCGGAGCACCCCCAGACCCCCAAGCCTCCACGCCCATCCCGGACCCACCCAGGGGCAGCCAGGCTACCAGGCCAGTAACCAACGTCCACCAGCACAGACCCTCCCCCATCTCCGCTGTAAGCAGCCACAAGGAAAACACCATCTAAGAGCCACCAGAGCCCCTTACCAGGTCATGGCCACAGGGAAAACGTCCCTAGGGAATCCCTAGATGCCCTAAGGCCGTCCCGACCCCCATATCAACCACAATAGCGAAGGCAGAACTAAACCATGACCCCCCACCCCCACTAGGTGATGAAGCCAATCAAAGTAGTCCAGAGGGATTGATCAAATGTGATGGCAGAGGCTGTATCAAGACTAATGTGATCTATTAGATGGTTTTTATATTGGTTAGAATTAAGATTATTTTTATTTTTCCAGTTAATGAGGACCATTTTCTTGGCAATGCATAGGGCCGTAAAAACAACGTGGGCTGTGTTTATTTCTGTAGTGACCTCATCCAAGTTGCCCAGCAAGCATACTAAAGGGGAGGCTGGAATGTTACATTTCAGACACTTTGATAAGTCGTCACATATCTTGCGCCAAAACTTCTGAACTGGTGGACAGAACCAAAGAGCGTGGATATAATTGTCCGGTGTATTTGCTGTGCAGTGTGAGCAGTTGTTGGAAGACGTATAGCCGATCTTGAACATCCTATGACCAGTATAGTGCACTCTGTGTAATATTTTGTATTGTATTAATGGCAAACTGGGATTTCTGATCCATTGAAAGGTTTTTAAGCATATCTGAGACCAAAGGATTTGGTCTAAGCTGATTGATAAATCTGCTTCCCATTTTGCAATCAGAAGGGATATTGATTCATCTACTTTAGAAAGTGTGCTGTATATTTTAGACAATAATTTTGGGGGGGGGGGGGGGGTTAGATTAAAAAATTGTACCACACTTGGTGGTGTTTGTAATTCAGCTTCACTGGAATTAAATTTCTTTTTTTTTACTATGGATTTAATTTGTTGATATTCCAAAAGTATTTTCTTGTTGATCCCATATTGTGTAACTAGTCTGTCAAATAAAATAAAGTCTGTTCCTTCCAATATATGTTCCAAGTTTTTAATTCCTTTATAACTCCAAACTGGAAAGTTTATCATGTTATTGTTTTGTAATATGTCCGGATAGTTCCAGATAGGTGTACGTTTGCATGGGATTAATGAAGACGCCGTCAATTTTAGAAACTCCCACCATGCTGTCAGAGAAGAGCTGATATTGATGCTTTTAAAGCATTCATGTCGTTTGATGTTTGAGCTGATAAATGGTAGGTCTGAAATCTCTAGGTTATTACATAGTGCCTGTTCTACATCTATCCAGGTTTCATCTAAGAAGATGTGTTTAAACCATCTAGAGATGAACTGAAGCCTGTTGGCTAAAAAGTAGTGATTAAAGTTAGGCAGATCTAATCCTCCTTTATCCTTGGTCCTTTGTAGTGTTTTTAAGCTGATACGTGGGGATTTATCTTTCCAAAGGAATTTAGAAATATACGAGTCTAGAGATCTGAACCAATCTTGTGATGGCTTATTTAGGATCATTGAAAATAAATAGTTTATTTTTGGCAAGACCATCATTTTTATAGCGGCGACCCTTCCCATGAGTGATATGGGTAGAGAAATCCATCTAGCCAGGTCGCCTTCTACTGTCTTTAAAAGTGGGATGTGGTTTAATTTAGTTAATTCTGCAAGCTCGGGAGAGATATTACTAACTCATCTACACAAGTCGTGTTGTAGAAGGTACAGTATTTATTGTTGTATTTATTATGTACCAGCTCAGGTAGTATAAAGAAAAATGACGTGTAACCAGATGGTTTTTTTAGTAACTTTTTTTATTGCTCAAACACAAGAAACATGCTTTGAAAAACAAAATTGCTGGGCAGCACACAGCCCTGGAATGCTGCTAAAAACAAAGAAAGAAACTAAAAAGTGGCTAACGCGTGTTCAGGTTGTTTACTAAGCTCCAAAAGAAATGACAGAGTCAAAGGTAAAAAGACAAAAAAGTGACAGTCTTCCTCCTGCTGTGACTGACAGAGAAACTGTCACGGTCCTGGGTCTCCTGACCCAGCGTTTTTAGTTCTTTGTGATTTTTGTATTATTGTACTTGTGTGTGATTTATTCTATGGCTTCTAGTTTTGATCCCTTGCCCTTCATGTCTCTCTGTGTCCCCTCTGTTCTGTGTAATTGTGTGTCTTTGCATGTTTGAGTTTCTTGTTTTCTGTCACTCTGCATTGTGCATTATGTTCTCATGGTTGGTTTTTTGTTACTCTCTCTAGTCTAGTCTCTTGTGTTCCCAGCTGAGTATTTCCCTGTGTATTTTGGTTCTTAGACCTCTGCCTTATGGTTTATGTCTCTGTATTTCTTAGTTGCTGTCTCCACTGTGTCAAGTTCGCGTCTCTGTGTGATACTTCCTGTTTTACTTTGATGGTCCGTGTCTCATGTGAATGCGTCCTGCTTTGCTTGTCTCGTCAGTCCTGATTTCTCCCAGCTGTGCCCTCCTTCTGTGTCTCATTCCCCTCGTTACTTCCCAGTGTATTTAAACCCTGTGTTTCTCTGAGTCAGTGTCGCGTCGTCCCTCATGCTGTGTGGATCTCCCTGTGTGTCTCTCTGTGAGTTTTCCAAGTTCCCAGTTTAGATTAGTTTGTATGTTTTTTCCCTGCCAGCAAATAAAGCTGAGTTTTGAGTTCACCTCCCTGAGTCTGTGAGTCCTGCACTTTGGGTCCAACTCCTGCCTGCCGCACAGCGATTCATGACAGAAACAGCTCATGTGTGTTCAGTGAAATGTGTGTGATCATGAGACTAGTCATTGACATCGTCCAGACTGTAAAAGTATCACAGAAACACAGTCACCTTTGGCACTGCGTCACAAGCCAGCCATGGCTGATGACAGAATCACTGAACAAGTGGCAGCATGTTACTGTTACGACATGTTAATGCTTTGGACCACAAACTCAAAGCAACACGAGCTTCAGGAATCGTTCGATGTTCTGTGATTACTTTGCAGTTTTAGAGAGATTCAAATTCATTGTGTGTTTAGCTACAGGTTAACAGTCTTCACAGCTAAGTTTTGCTTCCACCAAAGAGAAAAGAAAAAATAATATTAGGGGCTTTCCTGAACATACTTAACACTAGTTGTTAGCCGTCTAAGACCAGAATGTCTCTTGCAAAGTGTACAGGTAAATTATTTTCACAAGCAACTGCAACATATCTGTTAGTGAGGAGATTACCAGTATACTGGCATCTGGGTTTTCTGGCTCCCTCCTTCCTTAGTTCACACTTAACAACTTTGAACTTCTTGTGACTTTTTGTCATTTGAAGTGTTTCATCAAATTTTCCCTCAACACAAATGTTTTTGATCTCACTTGGATAATCAAGGATGAACGTGTTGGTATCTTTACAGCTGTTGTCAACATTGTAGATCTGTTTCCTTCTTATAACCGTATCACAATCCATTGCAGTCATCTTGGCGTTTATGTGCTGTCTTCTAAACTGGCCATAGCCGTCTTCTTCAAGCGTTGAACTCTCAGTGGCAATGAGCAGCAAACAGATAAACAGGATCCTCATTATTACCTGGTGAAGAAAAAACAGAAACAATATTCTGATTGAGAATTTTATCCAGAAAAAGCACAAATTATTGCAACAAATATGTAATAAATTTGAGTCTACATGCTAACTTGTGGTTCCTAAAGTAGAATGGGAAGTGATAGGTTTGTAGCATAAACCACAGTTTACTACACAGCAAAAATCAAGACACAAGTAGGCAAAGTTCTTTGTGTTACTCATGCATGAGGGAGACCTGCCTGGAGCCAAGTGTCTCTCTGAAGAGGAGTGAACGCACCCCCCTCTTCATGCTACACAGAGTTGTTACAGACCTCCTAGGATGAGACATTCTTTCAATCTACAAATGAATATATACTTCTAAGCATATATAAATATATATTTCTAAGCATAAATGACAATCCAACAATACAAATCTAACAGGAAGCAGAGGCTTCAACTATCACCCAGCCCTCTCCTGTTGAGCCTGCTCCTATTCTGGCTTCAAGCCCAGCAAGAAGCGTCGGATCAGCTGCTGAATGATTGCTTAGTTACTTTGCTTTTGTCTTTGGGTGCTCAGGGACTTCTCATACACTCCTTCCCCTTCATTCATATTCTACTGTTACATACACTATGTTGCCAAAAGATTCTGTTCCTCTGCTTTCACACACACATATAAACTTGAATTACATCCTATTTTTAATCCATATGATGTCGACCTCCCTGTAAATGCTTTCCACAGCGTTTAGGAGTGTATGGGGAATTTATGAGGTCAGCCACTGATCTCACACATTAACTTGCAGTCTCTGCTCTATTTATGAGCAGTTCTTTCAGGTTGAGATCAGGACTCTGTGCAGGCCAAACTCGCTCATCCATGTCTTTATGGATCTTGTTTTGTGCACTGGTGTGCAGTGACGTTGGAACAGGAAGGGGCCATCCCCAAACTGTTCCCACAGACTATGGAGCATGAACGTATCATAAGTGTTTTGGTGTGTAGAAGCATTAAGAGTATCTTTTACTGGAACTAAGGGGCCGAGTCTTAAATTGCTGTTGAATCTAAATGTCTTATAGTGAGACACATTAGAATTTTGATTTTGTCTTTTCACAAACTGATCGCCAGCCAGAAATCTTTACATCACACAATGAAACAATTTGCAAGAACTTAAACGTCGACTCGGACATGAAATCATCATAAATGTAAACGCTGGAAGCTTTCCTCACATCTCCTCGTGTATTGTGGCTTGGTCTGTAATAACAAATCTGTACTGCACATCTGAAAACGAATAAAACTCAACTCAAGAACCTCACGACCTTTGCTGCACTAAAAGGCATCCAGCATGAGATTACCTTATTTTTGCTTCATTGGTTGGTTGGTTGGTTGGTTGGTTGGTTGGTTGGTTGGTTAACCTGCAGCGGTTCAGGCACAAGTGGGTCGTGTGGAGCAGCAGGTGAAAGGCTCTGAAGCTGGCGAAAGATTACAATAAATCAAATACATGACTGAATAGGCAACATCTGATAGTCAGTGTGAATGAAAATGAAAGATTATCTAACATAAAGACTGGTCTCAAACTGTACATGCATGTAGCTTATGCAGGATTTGTGTGCTCACAGAACCCAGATAATGTCAGCATGTTTTTAAGCCCGTGTCTGGATTGTAAAAGTAGGTAAAGTGTGGCAGGAGCGAGGGTTGTTATACTTCCTTGGAGGTGTAGAACATGAGCCTGTTGAGAATTAAATATTTTTATTGTACAAACAAAACATTCTTACCAAATGAGGAGCGAAGACTCGAGATGAGCAGAGTGTAGCTGAGACACGCTGTTACGTTCAAGTCAGTCAAACTGGAACAAAGAACACTTGGTTCTTGTCACTTTCATTTTTATACATTTCAGCAGCACCGCCTTATGTAATCATTTAAATTATCACCTACATCACCAGTGCACCAGTTCTAAGAAAATGTACCACTTCTCTGTTTGTGTTTCAGAAACTTAATGCAACATGACCACAGCATCACGCAAATGTAGTTTGTCACTCATAGCTGGCTTTTCTACTGTTTTACGAAAAAAAAAGTTTTCTTGCATATTTGCAGGCCAAACAATCAGGTTGAACGATCAGGCTTGACGCCTCCATTTCTACCTGTTCGTGTTTCCAAAGTAGAATCACTGTGGCGATCGCTTTAAAGGCTGGCTTTCATTGTTACATTGTGTTCATACCTAAATACTAAGAGAAAGTTCATGTGTGTCCTCATTAGGACCGGGATTTGTGTTGGTGTGTGGGACTGTTTCCTAAGGTTTATACTGTTACTGGTTATAATGTGACAATGTGTTTCAGCTATTTTACAGAGTAACACAAAAGTAGAATAGAATAGAATAATCCTTTAATTGTCCCACAAGGGGAAATTTGGTTGTAACAGCAGCCAAAAAGACAAATATACAAACAAACAGTACACAGGACACAGAACAGAAACATACACAATTTTTCTTACATATTTACATTAAGGACAATGGTTACTATAAACAGAGAGTACTGTACAGTTATTAAATTAAATAAAAATAATTACAGGTAAGAGGCAAACCAGGTTGTAGTGCGAATTGGTTAATTAACTAACTTATTGCAGTTACAGCATTGATGTAAACATCTATGTTTGTTGGGAGCAGTTCTGATTGTACAGTCTGACAGCTGCAGGGAGGAAGGACCTGCGGAAACGCTCCTTCATGCATCTAGGATGCAGCAGTCTCTCACTGAAGGAGCTCTGCAGTTCAGCAACATCTACATGCATGGGGTGGGAGACTCTGTCCATCAGAGATGTTATTTTGGCCAGAGTCCTTCTGTCTCCCACCACCTGCACTGGGTCCAGGGTGCATCCCAGAACAGAGCTGGCCTTCCTGATGAGTTTATCCAACCTCTTCCTCTCAGCTGCCGATAAACTGCTGCTCCAACATACCACACTGTAAAAAATGACAGATGTAATGTGTAAATAATGCATTGCAATACTTTTAAGAACACTGTTCTGTGTAATGCATTACTTTTTTGACTAGGTTCATGTTTCCCCAGTATTGAACTCTATAAGAACGGGCGATGCCTCCAACATGCACAAACATTTGACCCACAGCATGCAATTCATCTGCATGAATGTAATGCCTTTAATATGCTGCTTAGAGATGGTTGTAGATCTCAACGTGGAGCCAGTTACAACCCAATAAGAATCAATAAGAGAATCATATTGATAAGTGATATTGAGAATGCCATCCCTACCTGCTTGTGTGTCACCCTACTTGCTCATAGGGGTTCATATAATTGTTGGGTCTTCTGTTGTCCTTGTAGTAGGGTTTTATCGTACAATATAAAGCACATTTGTGATTTGGTTCTATAAAAATAAAGTTTAATTAAAAATAATATTTTTTCCGCTGTGCCTTGGCTCAGCCGGTTTCTCTTTTTGGTAATAACCTCTCCATCTCTGGAGAAAAACCCTTTCACGTGGTACTAAGTAGGCAGGGGTTTAAGGGTATCCCACAGAAAGCCTGTAAAGATTTGGATAGATGCACCTCTGCTTAGATTATATAGATTAGGTGTTGTTGTACCCCAGTTGCTTGGCACACACACAAAAAGAGGTGAAAAAGGTGAATCTCCAACATGAGCAGAAGAATTTTGCAGGGATCCAATAGCACATACAGTGGTCCCTCACTGTTTCGCTGATTTTTTCTTTTTTGTTGCATTTTTTATTTATTTTTTTAAGTGCATTGTATTCTGCGTCCTGACTGGCTGTAGACAATTAGACCATTGTCAATCAATCTCGTGTTGTGTCTCCTGTACAGTACAGAATGCGTTCAGCTGGTCAAATTTACATAAAGCTTCGATCGCTAGCAGTGTGACTCTGACGTGCTGTACTGTATGTTTGTAAGTTTTCTCCCCAACAAACACAACAATGTCGACAAAACATCGTCACCGGCGGGTGCCTTTGGTTTCCTTCTATAACACTGGACTTATTTTTCTACAAGACTTTGAGAGTGTTCAAACAAGAGAGAAAAGTGTGAAAATGTTCATGCCTGCCTGGGAAAAGTGTATAAAGTGTGTAGTGAGGGGTTTTACAGCCTTAAAACATCTATAATAATTGTAAAAAATAAAGTTGGCTACTTCATGGATTTCATCTATCAGTGACTCCTGCGATAAACCAGGGACCACTGTATATGGTCATTAATCACACCAGCACTCAAACCACTTTCTGAAACAGCAAGACTCTAATAATTTTCTTATCAGAGACATTACTCACTCTTAAATAAGCAAGCCTTGATACGTGCTTCATAAAAAACGTACTGGATTTCTCCACAAATGTTCAGTATGTCCCATCATTATTTATTTTCCTGTGTGCAGATCCCGTGGAGAAAACAATGTTGTGGTGAGCTGTTCAGGATTAATTCTAAAGTGTGTGAAGTGTGAAGTGGTTTGGATCTGTCAATGCCCTGTGGAATATCGCTCGCTATCATAATGAACAATAAGCTCATTTTTAACTTTGTTTCTTGAAAGGATATATTTTGCAAACTCTTGAGTCATGAGTTCTGTAGCTGCGTCTTTGGCTCAGTGAATTTGAATATCTTACTTTCACAGCTGTCTGTTGCTTATCTCTGCTCAGATATAGCATTCTCATTTCTGGTTTTTTAATCAGTATAAAATGGTTTGTAAGGAACTTACAAAGCAGTTTCACCACTGAGCACCATATATGGTTAGTCTTTCTTTTACAGGCATTTATCAGAAATGCATCATCACTACCAGTATGAAGACAATGACTGCAGCGCTATTTGATCAGAATATGTTGTCTTTATATTGCTTGTTTTATGCTAGCATCTTCTTGCAATTGGGGCCTTCATTTGTTTCTCTATTTGGCTCCAGGAAGGAAACTATAAAATACTACAAGGTCAAATATCAACCATGGCTTTCGCTCTAGCATCCACATCACATAGACTATCTAGTCTTTTTATGCGGTACATGATCCCAGTTGTAGCAGAGTAACAAGCACATTACACATTTTAAGATTACTTTGATGCTTTTTTTTCTGATTTTGAAGTTTTCTCAGGTGTATGTTCAGGACAATTACTGGAAGCCACATTTCCTTACCCTTACCTCTAATGAATCTCTGTAGCCAATAAAGGCCCAAATACAGCTGCCCTCAGTTCTTATAACATACCAAAAGTTTGTCATGGCCTGAGGCATCTCATAGTAACGTGAAAGGTATCTTTCCGCATCCTTATGAGATGCTCCAGATTCCCATTTGAAAACAACCGAACGCTGCTCGCAGCAGTAACACACACTTGGAGCAGAGGCTCCTAACATTAACTCTATCCATAACTTTAACCTTAACCCTATCAGGTAGTGTTTTTCAAAGCGATTCATGATTAGAACAAAAAACACATTTACATGTGTCACGGGGTGGAAAGGGACAAGTTATTTAAGTTTTGCATGTTTTGTTGTTTTACCTTTTTAATATTTTAATATGAAGTTTATTTACTTAGTTTTTATATTGCATGTATTGGTCATGTTTTGTGCAGTGGTTATGTTGTTGTATGTTTTCATTATACTGTCAAATTGTCCTGGAAAGACTCCGCCCCTACCTGATAGTAAACTGATCACACCTGCGAGAGATCCCAGAGAGGCCAATAAGAGGGCCTGGCAGACCATAGAGCAGCGGGGGGGAGAAAAAGCTTGAGAGAAGGCTTGAGAGGGGGCGAGACATGGCATGGTAACCGGTGTGGGCGACGGCCGCGCAGAGCGGCACAGAGGCCCGGCTATAGGCAGCTGGCCAAGGCGTGCGGCAAAGGAGAACGAGACCAGAGATCGCGGACGACCGCGCACTGGAGGGAGTGATCGGAGCTGAGCGGAGAGGTCTGTGCTGGTGGTGACGGGAGGTAGCTCCTCGCCGAGAGAGGCCCACGGCAGGGGATAGAGAGGCAGCGGGATGGCGCCTTATGTCCCCGGGACGGCGAGTCTATGGCTACGCGTGTGAAGCACAACACAGTGGTGGGCGGAGTTAGGAGCTCTGCCCATCTGGGGTAAGTCCCGATTCATCCCGTCTAAGACGAACCTCCAGTGGAATTTAAGAATGGTGACTGCCGCTGGCCCTCTCTCCTTTTTCTAGTTGGCATCAGAATGAAGAGGCCGACAGGACGGCGACAATCCTATTGGTTTCTGCACCGTTTGGACTTTTATATCGTGGCGGATGCCACTGGACTGTTGATGTTGTGTTTTATTGCTTTTTATTGTGTTACCCCTTGGCCAAGGTTGTTTTAATTCATTTTGCATTTTTAACTATTTAAATATTGCTTTTTATTGTGTTACCCCTTGGCCAAGGTTGTTTTAATTCATTTTGCATTTTTAACTATTTAAATATAATAAATTATATTTTAATTATACAGTTTTTTTTTAATCGTGTGCTTTCCCTTGGCGGCTCCACTGCTCTGTCTGTTTGGAGGAAGGTTTCCTTCCTTTAAAAAACGACACTGTGGAAATAAAATCAGCCTTTCCGCTCCGTTACACATGTATAGATTCATTCCAAACGGCTCTCATGCCTCCAAACGCATACTGATGACTTGTCACATAGCATCGTTACCTGTTGGGATGAGAACGTGTTGTTTCCAAAGCACCACAAATTGGGGTGTCTGTAGCTCAGGTAGGAAACCTACTAATCAGAAAGTTACTGGTTCAATCCCCCTCTGCTCCAGCCTGCATGCCAAATATCCTTGGGCAAGATGCAAACCCCAAGTTGCTCTCCGATGCATCCATCGGGAGGATGAATGCGTATTAATGTTAGATAGAAAGCACTTACAGAGGAAAAAAAAGAAGCGATTGGGTGAATGAGGCAAGTTGTAGAGAGTAGAAAGGTTTTATATAAGAACCAGTTCATTTTTATATTTCAGATTTACTTTCAGTTTTCTACTTTTTACATGTAAGATTGATGTACATGTATCACACCTAACTCGGTGACAGCAAATTTGAACAACTGTAATCATTTTTTTCCGGCATCTGAAATATTAGTTTAGTTTGGGGTTGTTGTTTTTTTTTTGTTTCCTTTTGGCTCCTGATATTAGTCAACTACTATTTGTCAATGTTGAATAATGATAAATGAATTATCTACAGTTGCCTCAAAGCGGTGTATAATGCAATTTCACCAGCTGAGACCGCATCCTTTTTTTAGGTTTGATAGCATTTTTAGTAGATAATGGCAGATGGCTTGAGCATGAATTTAAGCTGCAGTTTGGGGAAGGTCACAGAGGGGACAGCCAGCGACTCCTAAGCTGTGCAGATCCCTGAGTGCTAATGAGAAGTAAACGAATTGGAAAAAGGAGGGAGTGCGGGGCTCAAAAGCAAGAACATACAGCTTGTAGTGCTGAGTGAAAACAAATATGTTCAAATTATACATTTTCACAATTTATTATCAAATGGTCAGAATTTCAAAGTAGTTTTACATGACGCCATGGACCTCCATCTCTCTGGCTCAAAGACAAAGGCCAAGAGCAAGAAAAAAAACAAGAGGATGCAATGACAGAAGAAGCTGTGTCAACACACAGCTTCGATGGAAATGATGATGCAGCTTCAATAAGTGGTGCAAAAGTGAACATGAACGGTGCTCTGAGCTGAAACTGCTTTGCAGCTCCCAAAAAAGTTGATTCTGAAAACATTACATCCAGATGAAGAGAATCAAAGTTTTCGTTACATGGATGATTGAGCAGCGTTTGATTAAATGAACAATAACTGCTGTTATTTGAATAAAGGAAAAAATGAGTACAACATAATATCTGAACAGAGATATAACATGTGCTAAATTAACATTCACTGAGCCAGCCACTTGCTTGCATGAGATCTGAGACACTCGAAGCAGTAAAACAGCTTGTAACATGTTGTTATGTTTGATTCAGGTGGACTAAAGAGTCTAATATGGGTAAACTATTAATGATATCAATAAATGAAAGACTGCAGTCCACTTTAGCTAACTAAAGATCCAGAGGAGGCAGAGCATTAACAAGAACACTGTCAGTGTCTGTGTGTCATGGTTCTGGGTCTTTGTCCCAGTGTTTTGTGTTGGTGGACTTTTGAATGTTGCTTCATCATTATTGTTGTGTTCTTATACTGACTGAAGTTTCCTAGTTTACTTTTCCTGCATTCGTGAATTTTCTGATTATTGTTTTTTTCAGTGTCTCCTGTGGATGTCAGTCTTGTTGTCACGTAACGTCTGTCATAGAGTTCGTCTCTGTGTTCTGTCCTCGGCGTCCCCTTAGTGTCCCCAGCCCGTCTTGTGTCTCCCTCTCTTTGTGTCTTAGTGCTGTCTCTGGGTTTTTGTCTCCTTTACCTGTTTCCAGTGTCCCTCTCTTTGTGTGTTGTCCTTGTCTCCTCAGTCCGTCGTGTGTTCCCATGTTTGTTTATTTCCATCTTAGTGTCAAGCTCATGTGTCCTTATCTCAGTCTCTGTGTTCGTGCTACTTCTTGTCTTATTTTGATAATCCTAGTCTGTGTTCCCATGTTTGTCCACTCCCTGATCACCCCTCAGTGTCTATACTGTATCTGTTTTCCTCTGTCCTTTGTCAGAGTGCCTGTTCACCTACCCCCTGTGTCTCCATATTCCCAGTGTTCAAGGTTTCCGAGTGTTTTCCCAGTTTAGGTTGTCATGGTTGGTTCTGTTTGCTACTCAGCCAGAATAAACAGCTCGCTCTTTTTAAAAGTAGGCTCCAGAATGGATGATGGCATGTTCGCATGTCTTTATGCAACACTGAGTGTGCTGAACTAAAGGTAGGCCTAGTTTCATTTTCATGGTCATTATTATCAAGACAATGATTACGCCTTATTCTGATTATTTCTCCCTTTTGGAGGTGTAACGTTTACATGAGGGGTGTAGGAACATTTCCCCCTAAATATTTTTAGATACATTTTTGTTGAAGTCACAGTTTTTGTCGTATTGATGATGCAGCTAGAATAAGTGCTTTTAAATAAAAGAATAACCATTCAAAGTGCTCAGTGGTGAAACTGTAACTCTTTCAGAGTTTGACAGCTGGACAAGTGATGCCGTATTTAAAGAAACATGAGATGAGTGCAGCATATTATCTGAACAGAGACCATTCAATGAGCAAGAATAAACACTGAAAGAGAAACACTTCACTGTTGATTATCATATGAAGTCTAATGAAAGCTGTTAATCTGTTAATATCCTGTTAATCTGCAAATACAGAACATGTGACTTTAAAGCATCCAGCAAAGTGATAACTGTCCTCTGCCCACTAAGTAGTGACTCTACAAAAGATTATTTTCAATATCATCTTTATATTATATTTAGTTATTCTCCAGCGCAACAATGTAAGGAGCTCTGTGATTGGTTAGGAAAGGACAGACTGGCCACCTGGATTTTTCTTCACTGCACATTGATCCATAGCTTTGCTCTGTAAAGGCTAACAAAGTGCTTTTGCTTTACAAAGACATTCAGCGTCGGTATTCACTCTTTTAAAATGCCACTGAACACTGGAGTGAAATGGAGCCCTGATCCTCAGAGTTTTATTGTTGCTAACATTTCTTATAGATAGCACAGATAGTGCCCCACTGCAGTAATCACTCATGTCTAGATATTCCTGTTAAAACGGAGTTTTTCCTCCCCACTGTAACATGGCAAACATAGCAAACGGATAAACCAGCTGAAGCTTCAGACAGCCGTCAGACAGTGAAACACTGCCATCTGCTGGACTCCAATAACAAAGACGCTGCTTTGACGGGTGAGGGAGTTTCAACAAGTCTGCAACGACTCAAGCATCAAACTACAGAACTATTATAGCGGACATGGTGCTCTAATGACTGCTTCATTAACGCAGGTCAGAAAGGATCAAACATATCAATAAATTATAAAACACAAAACGTCTCTTATTGCCCAGGGCTCAGGAAGTGAGTGTGTTCCTTATAGCCTATTAAACCTTAGCAGGTTATTTTGATGTGTTACAGATGAAACAGCTATCCAGTAACATTCAGCTACAAAAATGCTTTTTTATAATTACTTTTTTACAGCTTCGTATTGTAAGATGGTGACAGATGTACCCTTAGGCCCCCTCCTTGATTCAGAGAGGGTCTTTCCCTTTTCACGTAAATGGCCTCCTTGACTCCGCCCTCAAACCAGCGTTCATTGCAGTTATTGTTGACAATCACATTGTATTGTGTAACCATCCAGCTCACATATTCAATGTAAATGATTTGTTGAACTCAAGACATGATGAATGTTCCTGCATTAAAACACATCCAGCCTAGTGTTCTCACTCTCCCTAAATGGATCTGTTACATTAGTGATATGTGGGAGTTGTGTTTCAGTCTTTTCCACATGAGGACATTTACATTTAGTTTTTGCTTTACTGATGAGTGGCTGGTTAACCTGCAGTGGTTGAAGTATGTGTCGGTCGTCTGGAAGAGTAGGTGTAGAAGACGTCTTTAATGAATGTAATGCTCTGAAGGTGTCAGTGATTACTGTGAATTCATTATAAAAGTGGATTTCAGTGAATAAAGACAGGCCCTCATGGTGAAGCTCAGGAGTCCATAAAGTGTAACAGGAGAGCTGTGTCATACTTTCAGAGATTTTACATGAGCCAGTCTTTCAAAAAATACATAAATAAATAATTCATTCATTCATCCACAGGAAACACAATGCTCATATCTGAAAGTAAACTCTGATATATATCCCCGACTAGAGTTAGTACTAAATAAAGGCTAAATAAATGACTAAATATATAAAGACACTCTCCAGAAGAAGAAGTTAAAGGGATTTTGTTTATTGTACAAGCAATATCTTCATAAGAATTACAAATTCTGCAGACATATTACCTTCTTACTGAACCTGTATAACTCACACACAGACGTGTCTGCTGCTTATCTTTGTTCAAACATGATGTTTTATCTTCTCTTCAAAACACATTACTCATCTTTCTGGCATCGTGTTACATGAAAACACCTGCATTCTACCTGTGTCATTGTACCACAAAGACAATGATTGCAACACTGTGCTTGCAAAATAGAAGAAATAAGACGACCAGCAAATACATCAAAGATGGTAAAAGTGATTCCACCTTTGTGTCTCCTCCCATTGTTTCCCCAGTCTGTCTAGTTCCCATATTCCCAGGACACCGCTGGACAACAAGTGGGTATTCCAAGACTGAGAGACAGCCAGAGTTGGCAAAAGATCAGACATTCTTAAGTAGAAGTAAAAATACTATTGTTCCAGTGAAAGTTAAAGTACTGATTCAACTTCATTACTCAGCTAAAGCAAAAAAGTACAGGCTCGAAGCGCTTACAGAGAAAAGCATACAACAGAATGCTGATGGCGGCAGTAACACACACTTGGAGGAGAGGCTCCAGCCGTCCATTCCAGCCCTATCCCTAACATTAACTCTAACCATAACTTTAACCTTGACCCTATCAGGTCTTGTTTTACAAAGCGATTCATGATCAGAATAAAAAACACATTTACACATACCGATGATTTGTCACATAGCATCGTTACCTGTTGGGATGAGAACGTGTTGTTTCCAGAACACCACAAATTGGGGTGTCTGTAGCTCAGGTAGAGCAGGAAACCTACTAATCAGAAAGTTACTGGTTCAATGCCCCTCTGCTCCAGCCTGCATGCCAAATATCCTTGGGCAAGATGCTAACCCCAAGTTGCTCTCCGATGCATCCATCGGGAGGATGAATGCGTATTAATGTTAGATAGAAAGCACTTACAGAGAAAAAGCATAGAAAAAAGTGAGTGCATGAATGAGGCAAGTTGTAGAGAGTAGAAAGGTTTTATACAAGAACCAGTTCATTTACCGTTATATTTTAGTTTTCTTTTCAGTTCTGTACTTTTTACATGTAATATTGATTCATTAGATTGACTACATGTATTAGACCTAACTTGCTGACAGCAAATTTAAACAACCGTAATAATTTATTTTCAGCGTCTGAAATATTTATTTAGTTTGTTTTTTGTTTTCTTTTTGGCTCCTGATATTAGTCAACTACTATTTGTCAATGTTGAACTAATAATGAATCTAAGAACAGCTATTTGTCACGGTTGTCCAGCGTCAACCGTGGGGATGTGAGGAAGGAGGAGCCAGGCACGGAGCTCTGAATGCAAGCAGTGCGTTTATTTACAGTGAATGGAAAATAACAATAAATCCGCAGTGCGTTCCCGACTCCCGTGAAATGTCCTCTTCCCAGTGCTAGTGTTCCTTGTCTCCGCTCCTCAGTGTCTGAGCACCCCGTGCTCGCTGCCCTCTCGTCTCCACGCTTCTCCTGGGGAGATAACAAACAGGCAGCCGTAAGACACATACAATGCGGCAGACTATCCGTACTGACTGGCCGAGAGACTAACGTGAAGTCACGCAATGATCCAGCGTCAGAGAGAGCGCCACCGCATTCTTAAGTAGCTCCTCCGACAAGGCTTGATCAGCTGTGTGATGGTCTTCAGGTGTGGCCAACCACCTGGCAGGGCCACACCCACCAGGCCTGAAGGTGCCTGTAAACAGGTGCTCTCAGAAACGCCGGCATCCACACACACACACACACACACACACACACCTGCAAGCAGGGAGAAGGAGGGACAGCACACCAAAAACACACATGTCCATAACTGCTGGGTCGTTTAGACTCCTGAGCTGTGCACGAGGGGTCGAACACCCACTGGAAGGCCGGGCACTCGTTTTCAACCGTAATATACCTGATGTGCTCAGGTAACCTGTAGCGCCATGAAACCTCTGTCACACCAGGGCGCATAAAAAATGATGCTTTAAGAGACTGATGGGATCGGGCAGCAGGGAAAACATCCACAAAATGCTACTTTCAGTTTTTAAGTAGAGTCATTACATGCTTGTTAAAAGCAAACTCTCATATAGTTTTTAATGTGCTTCTTTCATTACAATGACTAGATAAAGAATGTGGCCCTGTCTCTATTTAACACTGGCTACCCCAAAATGTTTCCAAACCTTCAACCGTAACTTTCACTGAGAGATTTTTAGATACGGTTATTGAAGCTGTGGGGTTAATTTTTTAAGTAACACGAGACGAGAGGCAGCAGCATACACACAGAGCATCAGTGATAGAAAGCTAGGCTAACATAGGGTAGCTACCTGTTCAAGGAGAAACATGTATAGGCCCATCTCAAGTGCCAGTGAAAATCTAAATGATTCAGGGAAGACTTTGGAGAAAGTGCTGTGGGGAGATGAAACGAAATTATGTGGCTTTAACTGACCTTTTGAAATAGGAGTGTGATGCAAAAAATAGCATCCCCGCAGTCAAGCAGAGAGATGGAAACATTATGATGTGGGCTACAGGACGACTTAGTCGGGGTTCCAAACAGTCAGGAAATGTGACATCGTCAGACTGCAGGCCACGGATTGGCTTTTGTCTTTCACTAAAATCAAAACTGCAGTTTTTTTAAAACCCTGCAACAAGGCAAATAGCTGCACAACACCGTGGTTTCCAAGTGTGACAAAAAGCCACAGATACATCATCGCTGCGACGTCTTCCTTTGTTGTGGCATTCGTGTTGCTCATAAATGACAACATGGACATCGGGCCGCTTTGCTGTAATGACCCCACGCACATTAGGTGGTACTTGATTGTAATGGAAAATGAGTCACAGCAAGCTGATCTGAGTATGTACTAGTGGAGAAGTGCTATAAGATCACGGAGTGGTCTAGTCAGTCTCCAGACATCAGTAATGTAGAAAATCTGTGGAGGGAGCTGAAGTTTCAACTTTCCAAGTGGCAGTCAAGAAACTTACAGGATTTAGAGAGTTTCTGTAAGGAGCAGAGGGTTAATGTTTGTGTGTCCTCACTGTAAAGACTGCAGGTTACTGGAGCGTGTCGTGTCATGTTTCCTGTTGCTCTGAGGTGCATCCAACAAATACACAAATCATTTACCACTAATAATAACACCTCCCCCACTTAAGTGTGTTCAACAGGAAGCTAAAGACTGGTGCTGTTAAAGTGTTCAAAAAACAGCAGGAGCTCGGTGTGAGGCCACAGTGGGCCAAAAAACACAAGATGACCTCCAGCAAGGACAAAATGTATCTGGACGTCTCTGTGAGCATCTGTCTCACTGTGTAAGTGTAGCACAGTGTCTGTGTGTGCATGGCTGGGCAAGAGAAACAGCACAACTGAAAGCCAGCACTCAGACGAGGACCCGGTGCATCGTCTGTCTCATCTCAGCCAGTTTACTTACAAACTCTTTAAGTTTGAATTTTAAAGCCGACAATGTGCACAGGGCAGTGATATTTCAAATGAAGGTAAACTATTCCAATCTCTGCAGCCCCAATTGTGTATCACACACACACTAAGTTCTCCTCCTGCCTTCAGCCCAACCGTTGAGCGCGATGACAAATAGAGCCGCAGAATTTTGCTGCTGTGTAATTAAATTGAGACGTGGGGTCAAAATTCCCACCTAGATTGAGTGAGATGAAATAGAAATCGGCTCTCCTCTAACTGACTTTATAGAAATAATTACAGAAGCTGCATTTATAACTGTTATTAAATAACAGCAGCACACGAGAACTAAAGTGTAATCCCAGCACATTTCGCTTCGCTTGCACTGATTCTTTAGAGATGACGACCGTGGTGGGTAATTAAGGGCAAACAATATACAAGTGGCGTGAAAAATGGAGGCTGCATTACCTTTCCAAAGCTTCCTTTCCCGATGGCCCGCAGTATCTGGAAGTGGTCAAAGTTTACTGTGGAGAAAATGAGAAGCAGTTAGTGAGAACGTGTCAGTTTGAGCTGAGCTATAAAACAGGGAACATGACATGTACAGCACTGTGCAAAAGTCTTGAGCCATCCCTCATTTGCTTCCAGGGATCCGGACTTCCCTGTAATCTTTAAAGTGGTATTAAGGAATAGCTCTCCAGGCTTTTTAAAGTGTTTCTGATTTTTAATCCAGGGCTTGTATTTGACCACTTTTTGTCTGTTAAGACCCTTCACACTAATCTCTGAAACATTCAAACATAAACAGACACCTAAGTCACGGAAAGGACCACAAAACTTAACAAAGAACCAATTTTAAATTGTATCTGTACACATTTACTTGCAGCCTATTGCAAAAAAACAAAAGCCCACATCATTTGTTCTCACTTCTTTAGTTGAAGAATGCAGTTAATAACACCGTTAACACAGACTGACCTGGCAAAACACGAAAAAATAAGGGGGTGGTTCAAGACTTTTGCTCGGTACTGTATGACAAATGCAAATGTGCACTTCACAATGTATCGCTGCACTTCGGCAGTACTGTGAAGATTAAATGTTTTTTCCTTCCCGATGCATGTGAAAGGTTAAGACTTACATCTCCAAATGTACTGGAACTGAGTTGAACCAGAGGACTCAGCCACACTGTTACTATGTACTGCATAAACACGTTTACCGATGAAGGTAAATCAGACGCTGTCCTGACTGTGTGGCTAAATTTTGTGCTGAAAGCATCAAATCAATTGAATATGATTAACTTGCTATGAGAGGTTTTTACTCCAAGTGTGACTTTTTCTGGCTTCATACACCTTTCAGGGTCAAATTCAAGCACTTTGTAAGCACGTTTAATGTCCATTTTCAACATTTTCCAGCACATTACCATAAAAAGGATGCATATTTCACTTCGCATCACCTGAGTAAGACCACGTGAAAGGCCAAATGAATAAGTCTTCTCATCAGATATTGATGCTTCTTTCTTATGTGACACAAAAAACAGGAGACAGATCTTTGCTTGTGTTGTTTTTTAAGTTCATTCATTCAAAACTAACTGTAAGACGCTTAACTACATTGCAGTCTGTGTTATTGTTGTAGACCTAATTATCACCTTTAAAGTGTTTGTGCTAATAACATCATGTAGAGTAAGACAGGCATAGAGAACAGCACTGACTGGGAGAGGCTTTGAACACATGACATACTCAGATCAATTCAACACTTTAGACTTTAAAAATGCACAAGCGTCTTTCAAAAACCCATTTATTTAATCTATCATCATTGATATTATTATGTACAGTTAGAATGTACTGTTCATCTCCCTTAAATAAACAGGCAGCCTTAAAGTGTGAAATAGTCACTTGTCTACTGTCTCAGTGGCTGATAGTGCCCCACAGGCCTCAATGTCAGCTCGAAGCCATTATGTTTCAATTGTTTCATGATAAACAGATTTTGAATGAAAGCGAGGAAACTTCGCTAGCACAAAAAAGTGCCTATTCTTTCTTCCCATATGGTTCAGTCATATTACCGTCATTTCCCCCTAAGCTGTTCCCAAAGACACCAGGTTAATACTTGAAAAGGCTGCAGCGATACACAAAAATATCATCAATATTCTGTTTACTTGGTGACAACGTCGCTTTTAGCCTTCAATCAGAAAGCCTGACGTTGGCTAGTTAAGCATCGGGCTAACGTTTAACGCTTTCACTTGAGGGAAGTAACTCGTATTACTGCTACTGCTGTGTAATCTTGGTTCAATTCACAGCATATTCTACAAGTTACCCTGCAATAACTAACTGTTAGAATAGCGCCACCGTATTGTATCGCACTGAGTGCACTTCAATCCTTTATCCCGCGAGTTTGCTAGCTAGCAAAATAATAATACCAATTTTAAACAAATAACATGTGTAACGTACACACTCGAGAAAATTATTTACTAGTACTTACGCAAACTCCCCCGTTGTGAAAACGTACAAATCCTTCTTGTATTTTTCGTTTTCCAGCAAACACTCATTAAAACGGCCTCCAGGCACATTAGCGCACTCACCCCCGACTGATCAGGGAGGGGGTGGGGGGTCACACACTGAAACAGACTAACGTGCAGAGGTACAGCCCAGGCAGACAAATGTTGCTTTTAGACTTTGCGACTCGTTTTATTTCTCTATCTGATAAGAAAACTATTCAATCAGATAGTTCTTTGTGGTGAATGAAATACGGTTACAGTTTCAAGAAGTTTTAAGCACCAAATCCGAAATCCAAGCACTGCAATATTAAAATCCAATTCAATTTCTTGTTTGCTCCGAAATCTACGACATGACTATATACAGAAAAGCTTGACATGGTATGCAAAAAAAAATCCCGAAGACAATACAAATACAAATACATGAACAAAAAATGTTTTAACTGTCAGTTATGTCATTTTAAAATTTTCCAAAACTAACATTTTCTTTGATTGACTGATATTAAATTGATTAGGGTCAAGTTTAGTGTGAACAATATTACACAAACAAGCACGTGTGTGCGCATGCGCACATATTAGAATCCCTTCGATCGCTTCTCATATGTGCGCATGCGCACATATTAGAATCGCTTCGATCGCTTGTGACGTGATAACTTTGCTTTGATCCTTTCTGACGTCATAACTTTGCTTTGATCCAAAACCTATAAATAGAAGCGCTCACCTGTTACTTTATGCTTAACGGACGTTGACCTGCAGCAACTAAAACCCTTTTGAGAAGATTTGAGAGCAATTTACAAGAGAAACCAAAACAAGTTCAGTTTTGTTTCTCACCAATTCACAGCGCAAACAGACACATTACACCATGTCAGCCAACCCAGCCTTCGGCTCAGATGAGCTTGGAATATCTAAAGGGACCATTTTGGGAGATCACCACATGGTGGAGGCTTTCCTTGGAGAAGGAAGCTTTGGTGTTGTAACCAGATGTCGCGATACAAAAAACAACAAAACTGTTGCTGTTAAAGTCAACAAGAGCGACCCTGAAATTCTGCTCCAGGCAAAACTGGAAATTTTCATCCTGGAGCAGCTACGACGCTTGGATCCAGACAGGTGCAACATCGTCGAATGGAACGGCTATTTCCTCGATGGACAGCGCATTTGCCTGAATTTCGAACTCCTCGACCAAAGCCTGTCAGACTACATAGGGGACCGGAATAACCGAGGTCTCCCAATGAGAGAAATCAGGCCAATTTTGCATCAGCTTGCAAATGCTCTATTCCACCTGGGTTCTGTGGGAATAGTGCATGCTGACCTCAAACCTGTCAACATCATGGTTGTGAACCGCAGTGAGTCTCAAGTCAGAGTCAAACTTATAGACTTTGGCATCGCATGTAACACCTCTGCAGTGATTCCTGGTGACTGTGTGGGGACAATTGGTTATTGTGCACCTGAGATTATGCTTGGCACTCCATATGATGAAGCAATTGACATGTGGTCTCTAGGGCTGGTAGCTGTGGAGCTTGCTACAGGGGTGCCTCTCTATCCTGGGGAAGACGATTATGACGTTTTGAAATTCATAATTGAAACCCAGGGTCAGCTACCAGATCATCTCCTAGAGTCTGGCTTGTACACTGACAGCTATTTCATCGAGGATAACCACAAGGAACAGCGCTGGACATTTAAGACCCCAGAACAATTTCAATACGAGACAGATTATCGATCCAAAGAAACTCGATCGATAAAACTTAAGTGTCTCGATGACCTCGAACAACTGCTGAAAGTTAGGCGAGGACCGGAAAATGGCCAAACATTATTTGTAAGGCTAATCAAAGAAATGTTGGCCTTGGATGCAAATCAGCGCATAACGCCCTCGGAGGTTCTGAAGCATCCCTTTTTCCACCCTGGCCTCTCAAGGACAACCCCCTGCACTGACATGAATAGTACAGGGGGAGAACTCCTTGTGCTCTCTCAGCAGCCTTCAAGCTGGAAAAGTCATGGATCGCAAAAATTCAGCTGCAGTTTCCAAAACTCAGTTGAATTTCCTCAAAAAGGAGACATCAACACCTCAGCCAACCCATCTGCCTCTGAAGATGATCTTCAAATAACGGAAGGGACCATTTTAGGAGATCACCACGTGGTAGAGGCCTTCCTTGGAGAAGGAGGCTTTGGTTTGGTAACCAGATGTCGCGATACAAAAAACAACAAAACCGTTGCTATTAAAGTCAACAAGAGCGACCCTGAAATTCTGCTCCAGGCAAAACTGGAAATTTTCATCCTGGAGCAGCTACGACGCTTGGATCCAGACAGGTGCAACATTGTCGAATGGAACGGCTATTTCCTCGATGGACAGCGCATTTGCTTGAATTTCGAACTCCTCGACCAAAGCCTGTGGGACTACATTGGGGACCGGAATAACCGAGGTCTCCCAATGAGAGAACTCAGGCCAATTTTGCATCAGCTTGCAAATGCTCTGTTCCACCTGGGTTCTGTGGGAATAGTGCATGCTGACCTCAAACCTGGAAACATCATGGTTGTGAACCACAGTGAGTCTCCCGTCAAAGTCAAACTCATAGACTTTGGCCTCGCATGTCCTGCTTCTGCAGTGATTCCTGGTGACCGTGTGGGGACAATTGGTTATTGTGCACCTGAGCTTATGCTTGGCATTCCATACCACGAAACAATCGACATGTGGTCTCTGGGGCTGGTAGCTGTGGAGCTTGCTACAGGGGTGCCTCTCTATCCTGGGGAAGACGATTATGATGTTTTAAAATTCATAATTGAAACCCAGGGTCAGCTACCAGATCATCTCCTAGAGTCTGGCCTGTACACTGACTGCTACTTCATCGAGGATAACTACAACAAACAGCGCTGGACATTTAAGACCCAAGAACAATTTCAATACGAGACACATTATCGATCTAAAGAAACTCGATATATAAAACTTAAGCGTCTCGATGACCTCGAACAACTGCTAAAGGTTAGGCGAGGACCGGAAAATGGCCAATCATTATTTGTAAGGCTAATCAAAGAAATGTTGGCCTTGGATGCAAATCAGCGCATAACACCCTTGGAGGTTCTGAAGCATCCCTTTTTCCACCCTGGCCTCTCAAGGAGAACCCCCTGCACTGACATGAATAGTACAGGGGGACAAAACCTTGTGTTCTCTCAGCAGCAATCATCGTTTGGGTGGCCAGAATTCTAGGGGAGCTAGAAATTCTTGTGGAAAAAAAGCCCAAAACAATAACATCAACAAAAAAAAGCAATGAATGTGGTCTTAAACTTGGGCACAATTTGGCTTGAAATCCATCAACTAATCTCTCAATATTCAAAGCGGAGCAGCAGACAACTTACCATCACATCAGTCCTTCAATCAGACCTACAACAAACGTCTTCCTTCTCTCACCCCAACCGGTCGCAGCAGATGGCCGCCCCGACCTGAGCCTGGTTCTGCCGGAGGTTTCTTCCTGTAAAAAGGGAGTTTTTCCTTCCCACTGTCGCCAAAGTGCTTGCTCATAGGGGGTCATATGATTGTTGGGTTCTCTGTATGTATTATTGTAGGGTCTACCTTACAATAATACATACAGCCTTGAAGTGACTGGTGATGTGATTTGCTGCTGAATCAATTCGGAACTAATTGGAAATCTGGATATTAATTAAATAAACCTGCTTTGACCATCAATTAATTGTTGTTTGAAATTCTTTATAAATATATAAATATAGTGCCACTCTTCTACTGTTTAAATTGCAACTGTTTAAAACTGACTAATTTATTCATACACTTGAGCATAAACACACGCACAGTAAATGGCCTGTACTTGTACAGCGCTTTACTTAGTCCCCAAGGACCCCAAAGAGCTTTACACTACATTCAGTCATTCACACATTCACACACACATTCACACACTGGTAATGGCAGCTACATTGTAGCCACAGCTGCCCTGGGGCGCACTGACAGAACATTGCAGAACCTTCAGCACCTCGTATGAAAAATATTTGACTGTGTGTATGCTTTTAGCGCTGTTTGGATTTGAGAAAATCTAAAATAAATTGAAATTTTTTTTTAGAAGTTGTTTTATAAATTTCAGTGCTATATTATGCATACAATAGGACATCTATTTAGATTTACATCTTCCACAGAAAAAACTCCACATTACTGAAACTTAGTATACTGGACTTTGTTGTTGTCCCACACAGGTTCAATTTCGAGTGGTAGATGGCTCAGTGCTCAGTCAACCAAGATTTTATGATAGTGGGCACAATGAGATAGATAAGCTGCTTGTAAACAGTACTTTTATGCTCTCTTTTTCCATTTGGATAAGAAAGAAAGAACCAGGAAACAAAGGCAAACAAAGAATCTCTGCCTTTATCCCAGATTCACATTATAGGAACAGCTGCTCAATGACCACTGTAGTCTTTGCTTACTGCACTTTTATCTACATCTATGCAAAGTGATCCACTACACCTACTTTTACAGTTAAATCCTTTTATGAGCACTCATGCCATTTTAATCTGAGTTTCTACTCAAATACAATCAGTAAAGAAAAACACAGTCTGTGACGTTTGTTTTGAAGGAAAAGGTATTCCCTGCAAATGTTTATCTGTGTGAGACTATTCAGAAAACAGTAATTTTCAGCTACTGTATAGCTCTGTGTAAATAATCATTCTGTACATTCGATAATCTTTAATCCTACAACTGTTTACAACTTGCATAGTTCCCATTTCTGTATAGCTGTATATCCCAGATTCTGTAAAGTTATTTATTTCATATTCTGTATAGTTTTTCATATTTATATCCTGTTCATATCCTGTACATAGCTTGTACTCACTACAGCCTGTACATACTTATAGTTATAGAATATTCACAACATACTTCATACCGTGTACATTATAACATACCATAATAGACCCATTTCTGTAATATACTCACATATCTATATTATTGCTAATATATATTGTAATATATCTATATCACTAAAGAACTTCTGGATGGATGCAAACTGCATTTCGTTGCCCTGTACCTGTGCATGTGCAATGACAATAAAGTTGAATTCTATTCTATTCTATTCTATTTTGTTTTATAGGTGAGACACTTGGCTTCTTTTTTCCTTGTTCTACGTTTGTCTTTTGTCCGATTACTCTGGAACACAAGATGGAAAACTGATATTCTCATGTTAAAAATATAGAAAAAGGATTTTATCACCCATAAATGTTAACTTCTCATGCCTCTTAGCACAAGCAGGAGCAGAAGCGCCCTCTGCAGTTTGTGTGTGGGAGTGCAAAAGCTTACAGCACCTGGTATTCCCAGGCGGTCTCCCATCCAAGTACTGACCAGGCCCGACCCTGCTTAGCTTCCGAGATCAGACGAGATCGGGCGTGTTCAGGGTGGTATGGCCGTAAGCGAAAGCAAAGCTGTGAAAAAGACCTTTTATTGGTGGCAAATGTCTCACAGTTTGATCTATATTATTGTGCTAAACTTCATATGTTACAGCGACAACATGCAAACCTTCGTTATTACAGTTTTTTCTGATTGCTTAAGCACATTTTTTGTAACTATTGGCTAATTTTGCAAAGCTCTTCACACAAATAAGAAAACCTGTCACCCAATCATCAAAACATTGTAGTTCTCTTGCAAAAGCAAACACAGCTAGACTAACTCTTCACACCTTCGTAAAAGTGGTGTTTCCGTATCAAACAGTACACACAAGCCATCATCTACTAAGCACACAACTAACCGATTCTCATTTCAAGATGTCCTTATGGTGCTTGCTACAGTGTAGCGGCTCGAGTTAGGCTGGACCCGTTGGCCAGCTACCCTCAGGGTCACTCCACGGTTGATTACATGGTCCACTATTGTAGCTCTGATGTCATCAGTAATTCTATTTCTTACTCTTCCTACCCTTCCTCTCCCCCCTCCTCATTTTCCTCTCCCCCCTCCTCATCTTCCTCTCCCCCCTCCTCATCTTCCTCTTGCTCCTCCTTGTCCTTGTCGTCCTCTTCATCCTACTTCTTCACCTCCACGTCCTCTTCCTCGGCCTCCTCTACTTCTCACTCTTTCTGCTCCCTCCATTGTACTCCGCACACACAGCTTACCTGTATTATAGTGCTTAGGCTGATTGCAAAGTGAACGAATTATCTAAAAAAGTTTTCACATGTGAAAGTGTGCCAGACAGTTGGCAAGTTAGTGTTAATGATAGCCATACATGTGTATACTTTTGCTAGGAGTGTGTTGGAAATTTGGTAATTGAGTGTTGTGCAGTGAATTGTGCCTACAGTTTTGCAAAGTGTGTGTTACAAAATTGCAAACTGAGTGCAAAGCAGTTTTTGTGCTTTTAGTTTTGCAAACTCAGTGAGTGGTTTTGCTATAAGTCTGAATAGTTTTAGAGATTGTGCTACAGGAATCACAGTTAGTGTTTAAGCATTCAGAAAAAACTGTAACTGCAGCTTCAAATTGAGCTGCAAAAATGCTTTTCCCGCAGTAACATCACGATAAGAAGACATGTTCGTTGATTACAGCACAGTGTTAAAGTGACAGAGAGCACACGGTGTGTTGGGTCGATTTGGAAGTCCAACATTTTTGTCGTTTGGACATTTTAACTTAAATATAGAAAACAAAAACGTAAGCGTGTATGTGTCATTACAGCATGTATAAAAACGCCGTTTCTGAGCTGACCTTTCGCTTGCGGCCATACCACCCTGAACGCGCCCGATCTCGTCTGATCTCGGAAGCTAAGCAGGGTCAGGCCTGGTCAGTACTTGGATGGGAGACCGCCTGGGAATACCAGGTGCTGTAAGCTTTTGCACTTCCACACACAAACTGCAGAGGGCGCTACTGTTTAGTAAGAAACTTCATGACCTCTCTTCTAATTTTTTGCTTGTGTACCGTTAAAAAATTAAAACAACAATCATCTCTGCAGCTTATTGGAGACACCTTTGTGATTCTGTTGTAGAGCAGAGCAGAGGCAGACATTTGATACACCCGGGGCTTAGCCCTAAAGGGTAGTATGCATCTGGGACTTGGGGGATGGGGGGGAAGAAATGACTGAAAGATTAATTGGCTCTGTTTTGAGTTCATATTCATATAGGGAAAAATATATCACATGTGCAGGACACCTTAAAGTAGTTTTTTAATTAAGCAGCAAGGCAGAACAAAGTCGGGGCTGTATCAAGACACGAGGACTAAACCCCAATTCAACCAGACCCAGAACTGATCCGGAATTAAAACAGGACTACAACAGTTCAGAAGCAGGACTACTTAGGATTTAACCAAGACAGAACCAGAATCAGAGCTAGATGATAGTAGCACTAAAAATCATCATAGACCTGCACTACACTTATTTTTTAATTCTACCAAAGTCCACTATTTAGATTGAGAAAAGTTTAGATAATTATTTAACCTTGTTGTGCAAACAAGCCTGCAAAACTTAATAAATATAGAATTTGAAAAATAACAAACCTAAAAAGAAACACTAGGTACGAGATACATGAGGACCTATGATACGCTGATACTTTTGGTAAACAACCATTTGACTAACATGTGTGTCTCACCTGCTCTTGTTCATCTGTTCTGTCCTCTCTCTCTCCCTCTTTGTGCTGACAATCAAACCAAACACCAACATCATCAAATATACAGTTGAAACCAGATATTTACAAACTCTTCAGATAAAAACAAAAACACTTTTTTAATTGTAACATCAAATCAGACTAAATGTTTATTTTTTATGTTGATAAATATAAAAAACATATTTGTTAACTTTAAGAGTAAAGAGAGAAACTGTCTGTATTTCTTAATTGTAAATGGCACCAAATTGTATTCAAACTGAGCCACACTTATGGAGCTCCACAGTTCTTTTCCAGGTGTTTTGGTTGACATCTCTTGATGTTCCCATGTCAAAGAAACAGGCTCTGTGTTTTGCCTTATATGCATCCACAGGTGTGCCACCAACCTATCAGAAGCTTCTTCAGCTCAGAATGGAATCGTCTGGAGTTTTCTTATTAATTAACAATAAACTTAGTGTATATGTGCTCCTAAATTTGGTGAAAGTGATAAAAAAGAGACAGCTCTCTCTCTTTAACTAATTCAAAATATATTTCAATATTTATTTATGCAAAACAAAACAAGTTTACTCTAAATTGATGTTGTACAGTAAAAAAATGTTGTTGTGTTTTCCATAAAGTGTATGTAAATATCTGGTTTCAACTGTGAATGTACTGCTGTGTATTGAAATTCCTTTTGTTTTGCATAGAAATATACTGAACAACATACAAAGCATAATATATAAAATAACATCTACCAGAGTTTTTCTTTGAAAGAAGCTCCTTATGTCCAGTCTTGTATATCAGTGCATAACTGAAACCGATTTATTTAGCCGTGGAGGGAAACAACTGAAAATATGAAATAAACACACATGTAAGCTGAGACTCTCTAAAGAAACAGCATTGTTGTTGTTTTCATTTCACCTTTTGTTGATTCACTTGAAGAGCAAGTAACGTAATATGGGTCAAGTGATCAGTTTGATATCAATCTTTTGTGATGCACCGTCATATTTACATTATTTGTACAGTACGAATGATTTCCTTTGGAACCTGGTCAAACTTCAGTTCTCTGTCTGCCTCGCTGCGCTTCTCCAACAGCGCACTCGCAGGCAGCAGCTGCCCCGCCCCCTCGCTCAGTGCCTGAGCTGGGATCATACCAATATTAAGGGGAAAAGTTCACAGCAAATGTCTTTAGTGGCAGGAAGGATCGATTCTTCACCAATAGTGAATGACTTTTTAGCCTTAGCAATACGGTTAGCCACCAAGTATGATGCTCTCAGTGCACTTGTATTTGTTGTTGTGGAGGCCCTCAGTAATGGCTTCTGTCCCTGTTGTTCCTGCTTTTTTCTTTTAAACTAGTCCAAAGGCTTGTTTTTTAATGTCTCCAAGTGACGAAGCAGTTTTGAAGGCTTCATTGCCTCATTGGAGAGCTGGTCTCCACATATATTATGCAGAGCGGGCTTGGTGCATGGGAATCACTTGTTGCAATATATCCACTTGTTGTCTGTTAAATGCAGCTTTCTTTTTCTTAGTAGTTGTCATAGACTCTTCTTCTGTCTCCTCACTGGGCCTTTTTTACTTTGCAAAGAAACCCTCCAAAGACATCTGTTTTTTACTAATTTTGCTAGTTTGTGGGTTTAATATTAACTAATGTATCTTGACATGCGTCAAGAGTCAGTCATAGACTGAAGTAACTGAGAGAATTCAGTCTTTTTCCAAATAAAACACTGTTCAGAGTCGGATAATAAATAAAACGGAAATAATGTAAGTTATTTATTTTTTCTGTGCGGTACGAGCTTCAACTCTCTTGACCCGGTACCAAACGACTCAAGGCCTGGTACCGGTCCGTGGCCCGGGGGTTGGGGACCGCTGCTATAGACTACAGTGTACGCTCTACACCTACTTACTGGTTTGTGTTGCACCAGTCTGCATCTCCCAATTACTTTGTGTGTTTCGCTTACAGCTCCGCACCACCCAGGCGGCAAAAAATGTGCATGTTCTTTGTGATCTCGTAACCAATGCCCTCTGCCGTCAAAGTCGAGAATTAGTTAATGGGCATCATGTGACTAGTGGAAGCCAGATCCTTTTATTTAGCAAAATTGGGGTTAATAGTTAAATGTTATTGTTGAGGGGCACAGACAGCACATGTACACAGATTAAAAAATAGTAATGCCTCAAGAACAGGGCTCTTGGGACGTCCAAGAGGAAAGGGGCAAATGCTCAAGCCCCCTCCGTTATGGCAACGACGTTTACACTTTTGTCTTTTAGACATTTAGAAAAGTCTTAGAAATGAATCGCATGCCAAAATGAAAACAAAAAAATTGGATGACATTAAAAACAAAAGAAACAAGAGACAGGGCGCTGAATAAGAACTTGTCAGCTTGTGAGTCTTGTAACTGGTGATGCTCCAAATGTTAAAAAATAAATATATAAAAACCAACAAACACCAAAAAGTGACTTTTATTATATGCTTATCCTGTGATCAGATAAAAAATATTTTATTAGAAGCAAGCTGGATCTAAGAGATTATTTCTACACAGCATCCTACAGTCAGTACAATTAATATGTCAGTATTGGTGGGATGAATATAAAATTCCCTCATCAGAAGGAAATAATAGTTTTATGTTATTTCATGTAACATGTGAAGAAATAGAGGTTGATCACATGTTAAAAAATGTATATACTTATTGCTAAGACAGACTCAAATAAAAACGTATAATGAAGAAGACGTTTCCAGCGACGTTAGTTAGAGCTGATGATAAATGTTGCTCTTTTGTTATCTCAGAAATGTAAATTTGTGGGTACAGAAGTAGAGCGCATGGGGATTTTTCCTATAGTTGCATTATTGGATTCAAAGGTCATTTCATCACCATAATAGTGCACAGGTAACTTTCCTTCACATTTGACCACAACTATTCTGTTAGTGAGAAGTGTGCCTTTATACTGACACTTGGGTTTCCTGGCTCCATTGTTCTTTAGGTCACATCTAACAATGCGAAACTTTGCTACACTCTTTGTCGTGCCATTCGTCTGATCATATCTTCCTTGACCGTTACAAATGGCTTTGACCTGTTTGTAATCACTGAGGATGAATGTGTTAACATCCTTACATTTGTTTCGATCAGCATATATTTTCTTTTTTTTCATTTCTGTATCACATTTTTTCACGCTCATCTTGGCATCTACATGCTGTCGTCTAAACTTTTCATAATTTGTTTCATTCAGTCGCTTCTCAATTCGGTTGGGTTGAAGATTGGCTGGTTTTGAGAGTCCAGTAACAAAGGGCAGCACAAGCAGCAAACAGGTAAACATGATCCTCATTGTTTCCTGGAGAGAGAAAAACAGGAACATTTTCCAGATCAAGAATTTAATGCAACAAAAGCGTCATCACTGTAGTGGCAGAAGTAAGTATTTGATCCCCTGCTGAATTTGTAAATTTGTTCCCTTATAAAGAAATAAACAGTCTCTATTTTTTGTGGATGTTTTATTTTACTGGAGAGAGACAAGAACACCAACAGAAACAAAAACACAATACATGATTTCTTTTCACTGATTTGCATATAATTGAGTGAAGTAAGTTTTTGATCCTCGACAACCCAACAAGAGTTCTGGTTCCCACAGACTGGATTACAGTCAATCAATCAGTCCATTACAGATACTCCCAATCTCAGTTTATTATGTGTATAAAGCACACCTGTCCACAGTACCAAATTCTTCCATTCCAACTCCATCTCCACCACCATGGGCAAGATTGAAGAAGTGTAAAAGGATTAGTTACTGAGGTCTACTCGGGCAAGGGACCTCAGGGACAAGAAAAGTCATGGTCAAGACCAAAGACCTCTTATCTTGCTCCATGTAATATCTTGGCTCATGGGGTGAGGATAATCATGAGAAAGGTGTTGGATCAGCCCAAAACTACAGGCCAGTCTTAAGTTTGCCAGTAAACATCTAAATGATTGAGAGAAGGTTTGGGGGGAAATGCTGTGGTCATTTGAAATCAAAAACTCTGTGGCATGAACTGAGCCCACTGTGTTTGGAGGAAGAGAAATGCTGAGTGTAACCCACAGAACACCATCCCCACTGTCAAGCACAGAAGTGGAAACATTATACTGTGGGGCGCCTCGCCACATTGAGGCGGCCAGTAGATGGAGCCATGTACTGCAAAATCTTGGACAAGAACCACTTTCTCTCAGGCAGAAGACTGAAGATGTGTCATCGATGGGTCTTCCAGCATGACAATGGCCTAAAACATACCACTGATGCATACTTTAGGTGTGGCTAAAGAAGAAGCACAAGGACATGGAGTGGAGCTAAGGCAGTCTCCAAACCTCAGTCCTGAAGAAAATCTGTGGAGGGAGCTGAAGCTTAAAGTTACCAAACAGCAGCAAAGAAATCTAAAGAATTTAGAGAGTTTGTGGAAGGAGGAGTGGAAAAAAAATCCCTCCTGAGATGTGAGCAAACCCAGTGACCAACTACAAGAAACATATTACCGCAGTGCTGGGCAATAAGGGTTTCTCCACCAAGTACTAAGTTGTGTTTGAGATCAAATACTTACTTCACTCAGTGACATATAAATCAATTCATTTATTTTAGCAAATATATTTTTTATTGAATTTTGGTTGATATTCTGTCTCATTACATCAAAATGAAAATACTTAAAAAAATTAGAGACTGATCATTTAATATAAGTGAACAAACTTACAAACTCAGCAGGGGATCAAATGATTATTTCCCCCCAGATAATAGCTTCTTTTTATGACCATGTTTTTTCTTTTTTGTCTTTTTGAAAAGCTGCTGGCCAACAAAGTTTTATTCATAGATGTTTTTTGCATTAGATAAATTTGCAAACTGAACTCCACGCTTCCAGAACCTCTCAGTTTCTTTGGCAGAGTTTACTTTTCATTTTTAATGGCTTGTTGTTTTTTTTATTGACTTATATAGAAACCCACACAAGTTTAACTTTAAAAACAACTTATGTAACAAAAAAATGAACCAACTTAATGGATCAACATAAATAAAAGGATAATTTCAGTGTTTTTCATCTATTCTTTATGGAGTTTTTCCAAAACATTTTCAAACGTTCAGATCTGTCTTTTATTTTCTTGTTTTAACATTATACATGGTGAACTAAAAACCCTGGAACATGGTTTGAAACATTGAAGGCAGCATGTTTCGCTTTTTGGCAGCTTTTATTTTGAAACTGCAACACTAAGCAGTACTTCTCCACACCTGTGGTGCACGCGCTGCGCAGACCCCGTCGGGGATGCGCGGCAGAGGAGGGGGCTGACTTGAGCAGAAAGCGCGGAGAGACAAGTCGAAAGGAAAAGACAGACGATCTCTGATAAAGCAAAGCAGACAGAAAGAATTTACCTGAGCTCTCTGCTGGACAGGTAATTACCGCAGTTTGGTTTAATATTTTGTTTTAAACAGTGTAACTACGAAGCGAACATAAATACAGGTGATATATTTTCATACAGTTATGTTCCAGTCGGGTTAATGTTTGTGTGTCCTCACCGTAAAGACTGCAGGTTATTGGAAAGTGCCTGAAAATATGTCTGCAAAGCACCCCTCAGTTGAAATATTAATTTTGGCTCGCTATCTACTCTAGAAAATAATTTGCGCGTCTACGTCGCCATTTACGGTTCAATGTGTGGCCGTAAGCAAGGAATTCCTGGTGCTTGAGGGTCATCTAGTAAACGCCAACCATCATTTAAAAATAACCAAAAACAGCTGTCGTTACTTTAATGTAGTCTTTTAAATCATTAAATGATAAAATAAAGAAAATCAAAATCAATATAACAGCTTCAAAAAATTCAACATCTAAACCAGTCAATTTTTTCTTCAGTAAATATTTTGAAACTTATCAGAGGCACTGGAGGACATGTTGAACAATAATATTGTGTACGTTTTTTAGAGTATTACTGGATATTTTTAAAACAGGCAATTTTAATCATTTACTTACATATGGTAGATATGGTAAACAAGTGAAAATGAACAACAAATTAAGTAATTTAAATAAATTTGATGATTTGTTAACTCTCAGTTGATGAGTTCATGAGGTGTATCTAAAGGCAACTTCTCTACTTGCATCCACACATTGAACCTTACAGAGGGAAACGGTCATTGCACTCAGTCATGACAACATTCTTGTTAAATGTAATTATTATATTAGAAAGTTATGAAACTTTTAAGCAAACTTTTCCAAATGAGGACACTTACCGTATTTTTTGCTTTACTGATCAGTGGTTGGTTGATTAACCTGCAGGAGTTCAGGCACGAGTCAGTCGTCTGGAACAGCGGATGGTGAAGATGTCTTCAGTAAATGAAATGCTCTAAAGGGAGAATTAAAATTGAACATTATTTGAACATAAATAAAAAAAGATAGGCCTCTGCCTGTGCATGCACATTTCTTATTCACGATATTCATGGTCACAGAACCCAGATGATGCATGTTTTAAAGCCCATATCTGGTTAGTGAATGTGAGTATAAGTGTGGCAGGAGATCGAGTTATTCAAAATAAGCCTGTTGTCTATAAAAGATTTTAAATATACAAATAAAAAGTTCTTACCAAACGAGGAGTCAAGATGAGCAGAGACCAGGTCTAGTGCAGCTCAGCTGTTATTAAATTCTACCTGAGCAGGTTGGAGCTCATTTGTGTCACAGACAAGTAAAACTTTGGGGGCTTCAGCTTTTAAACATTTCAGCAGCCCCACCTTAAATTAACTAGCATCAGTGTCTACATCACCAGCCCACCAGTTAGCACTGCTCTGTTTGTGGTTCAGAACATGCTGCAAACATGATGTGAGGACCAGTGACCACAGCTGCAGATGCAGGTTGTCTTTCATAGCTCGCGTTACAACAATTGCAGCTATTTTTTTTTTCAATTCAATAAACCACATGTTTTAAAAATAAGTAAATTAATAAAATATTGACATTTGTGAAAAAAGTACAGAAACTGCCTTTTGGCTTAGTTTTTGTTAAGTAAATAATGGCACGGTGTAATATATCACGTGTTGCTATTCCCCTGATGTTGTATACACCTAACTTTAAAGTGGGCACTAAGACTCTATTGTAGAGTCTGACAGCAGCTGGAAAGATATCTGAAATTTCTCCTCGCACACTGTTGTTGCAGCAGCGTGTCACTGTAGGAGCTGCTCAGTGCTGCTAGGATGACCTGCATGTGGTGGGAGGTGGGTTTTTGTTTTATTTTTAATATCCTGTCCTATCTGCCAGCTTTTGCAATCAGAATTGTGACCTGAATGCATTGTGGTGCAGAACACATTTTGCTTTTGCAAGATCAGCTACTTAGAATCTCTATAGGCTCCTCTTGTTCATGTGACTATGTTATCTGTTTATTTATTCATTTCTATTTCAGTTATTACACTGGTATAGTATGACTATGTCACCTGCAGCCTCCAGCAGTACCAGTTACCTGAGACCACACATCTCAGCGACGTGTGCGTGCCCATCCCAGCAGGCGAAAGAGGGAAGCCCCAGCTGTCCCAGCAGAACACACCATAAAAGATGATTGATGTCACCCCAGAGTCATAGACGGTCTTCAGAAACTCCAAAACAATTGAATCTAGCCTTCTAGGTGTCCATCAGGTGTGATGTCAGAGCCACCAGCCTGCAGCTGTTGTTCATTTACATCTGCCTAATTGATCATTTATCCTCAGCACACTTTTCAGTTCCCTTGCTGAAACTGGACAATATGTAAAGTCTAAATTCAAACAAAGGTTGGGGAAACCTGCACTGAGCCGAGACAGAAGAAGTCTGAAGTCGAACTCGGATGAGTGACAGAGCGTTCCTGCTACTGAAAACTCTACGCCCAGATGAACAAAATGAACTTTTCGGGACAGGTCCCCAGATGTTTTCTCTTCTCAGAATCCTCTTCACAGATCGTATCTCTTTTATCTGACATACAGTCATGTGGAAAAGAGTGTTTTCATGGGAATCTATAGAGTACTCTGAAAAACTAAGCACTGTACATGAGTGAGTAGCTTGCAGAGCCACCTTTTAGCAGCAGTAGCGTCACCAAATTGTTTCTGTATGACTCTTAGTCTCCATTCGCCTGACGTTTCTTTACATCGTTTCGTCAGTTCATTGAGGTTTGTGGTATTGTTTATGTAAAGCCCTCTTAAGTTCCCAGCACTGTTTTTCCGGTTGAGGTGTGGACTGTGATCTGGTCATTGCAACACCTTGATTCTGTTGTAGCTCTGCTGATGTGCTTGGGATCTTTGTCCTGCTGCATTACCAAAACTCAGTTTTGACTGTAGACTACTTGGTATACAAGGGAATTCATGGAAAACTCAATGACTGCAAGGGCCCAGGTTCTGTAGCTGCAAGACAAGCTCAAATCATCACCCCTTCACCACCATGCTAACAGCTGGTATGCGGTGTTTGTGCTGTTATGCTTTGCAAATTTGCTACTAAACTTGCAGCCATGCTGTCATGCTGTTTTTAGAGAGCAGAGACTGTCTCCTTGCAACCCTTCCAAACAAGCCACACTTATTCAAACTTTTTCTAATTGTCATGGCCTCTAACATTTAACTTGCTTACTGAGGCCTGTAGAGTCTGAGATGTAGCTTCTGGATTTTTGAGCTTTTTCTGACCACTGCACAGTTTGACCCTGGGGTGAATTTTCTGGGTCATCAGTTCCTGGGAACATTATGACATTGTGTTAACAAACACCTGAATACTCCAGACCAGAAAACTGCCAAAATGTTTGCTTTTATAGAGCTGCTCACATATGCTGATGAGCAATTATTCAAATGCAGTGGATTAGCAGCATCTGGCTGCTAATCACCTTCTAATTTGCATTGAAGCAATAAAGGTGCCTTCTGAATAATATGAGCTGTCTGGTGTGGTATTCATATTTAAAGTGAATAATCAGAATCAGATTACTTTAATAATCCCTAAGGAAATTATGTGGATTATATATATATCTATATATATATATCTATATATATCTATATATATATATCTATATATATATATATCTATATAGATATATCTATATAGATATATCTATATATATATATATATATATATATATATATATATATATATATATATATATATAGATATATCTATATCTATATCTATATCTATATATATATATATATATATATAGATATATATATAGATATATATATAGATATATAGATATATAGATATATATATATAGATATATAGATATATATATATAGATATATAGATATATATATAGATAGATATATATAGATATATAGATAGATATATATATAGATATATATATATATAGATATATATCCACACAAATCACGCAATTATAAATGTGTGTGACTGACATTTAACTCTAACTTGTGAATTTTGTCATTTGTTATTTTACTGTAGAACATGTGCCAGCGGGTATAACTGTATTAGATGGAGGAGTTGTGCAGGGAGATGGCCACGGGCAGGAATGATTTCCTGTGTTGTTCAATGGTGCATTTTGGTAATCTCAGTCTCTCACTGAATGTGCTTCTTTTCTTGGACGACATCTGCCTCTCAGACACCCTGAAGGAGTCAATCTCCATCTCCACTCATTGAGGGTCCTGCGCAGTATCTTAGCTGTTCCCAGGACTGCGCTCTTCTGGACAGAGATCTCCGATGTTGTTCCCGGGATCTGCTGGAGCCACTCGCCTTGCTTGGGAGTCACCGCACCTAGTGCTCCGATTACCACGGGGACCACCGTTACCTTCACCCTCCACATCCTCTCGAGCTCTTCTCTGAGCCCTTGGTATTTCTCCAGCTTCTCGTGTTCCTTCTTCCTGATATTGCTGTCATTCGGAACCGCTACATCGATCACTACGGCCGTCTTCTTCTGTTTGTCTACCACCACTATGTCCGGTTGTTTAGCCACCACCATTTTGTCCGTCTGTATCTGGAAGTCCCACAGGATCTTAGCTCGGTCATTCTCCACCACCCTTGGGGGCATCTCCCATTTTGACCTCGGGACTTCCAGGTTATACTCGGCACAGATGTTCCTGTACACTATGCCGGCCACTTGGTTATGGCGTTCCATGTATGCCTTGCCTGCTAGCATCTTGCACCCTGCTGTTATGTGCTGGATTGTCTCTGGGGCATCTTTACACAGCCTGCACCTGGGGTCTTGCCTGGTGTGATAGACCCCAGCCTCTATGGATCTTGTGCTCAGAGCTTGTTCTTGTGCTGCCATGATTAGTGCCTCTGTGCTGTCTTTCAGTCCAGCTTTGTCCAGCCACTGGTAGGATTTCTGGATATCAGCCACCTCCTCTATCTGCCGGTGGTACATACCGTGCATGGGCCTGTGTTTCCATGATGGTTCCTCGTCTCCCTCCTCTTTCTTGGGTTTCTGCTACCTGAGGTATTCACTGAGCACTCGATCAGTTGGGGCCATCTTCCCAATGTATTCTTGGATGTTCGTTGTCTCATCCTGGACTGTGGTGCTGACACTCACCAGTCCCGGGCCCCCTTCCTTCCGCTTAGCGTACAGCCTCAGGGTGCTGGACTTGGGGTGAAACCCTCCATGCATGGTAAGGAGCTTTCTTGTCTTTTTGTCAGTGGCTTCTATCTCCTCCTTTGGCCAGCCTATTACCCCAGCAGGGTACCTGATCACGGGCAGGGCGTACGTGTTGATGGCCCGGATCTTGTTCTTACCATTCAGCTGACTCCTCAGGACTTGCCTGACCCTCTGCAGGTACTTGGTGGTTGCAGCTTTTCTAGCGGCCTCTTCATGGTTCCCATTCGCCTGCGGGATCCCCAGGTACTTGTAACTGTCCTCTGTCTGCAATGTTGCCTTCTGGTAGTTCAATCCCCTCAGTTCTGACTACCTTCCCTCTCTTTGTTATCATCCGACTACACTTCTCCAGTCCGAACGACATTCCAATGTCATTGCTGTATAGCCTGGTAGTGTGGATCAGTGAATCGATGTCTCGTTCACTCTTGGCATACAGCTTGATGTCATCCATGTACAGGAGGTGGCTGACAACTGCTCCGTTCCGTAGTCGGTATCCGTAGCCAGTCTTGTTAATGATCTCACTGAGGGGGTTCAGGCCTATGCAGAACAGCAGTGGGGACAGAGCATCTCCTTGGTAGATCCCGCACTTAATGGTGACTTGTGCTATGGGCTTGGAGTTGGCCTCTAGTGTTGTACGCCACATCCCCATTGAGTTCCTGATGAAGGCTCTTAGGGTCCCATTGATCTTGTACAATTCTAGGCATTCCAGTATCCAGCTGTGGGGCATTGAGTCATAGGCCTTCTTGTAATCAATCCAGGCAGTGCACAGGTTGGTCAGTCTGGTCTTGCAGTCTCGGCTGACTGTTCTGTCTACCAGTAGCTGGTGTTTTGCGCCTCTGGTATTCTTGCCAATTCCTTTCTGTGTCCCGCTCATGTATTGACCCATGTGCCTGTTCATCTTAGCCGATATGATGCCTGACAGGAGCTTCCATGTAGTACTGAGGCAGGTTATTGGTCGGTAGTTGGAGGGGACCGGTCCCTTCTTGGGGTCCTTGGGGATCAGGACCGTCCGGCCTTCGGTTAGCCATTCCGGGTGTCTCTCGTTAACTAGCAGCTGGTTCATTTGTGCTGCCAGACGCTCGTGGAGTGCAGTCAGCTTCTTCAGCCAGTAGGCGTGAACCATGTCGGGCCCTGGTGCTGTCCAACTCTTCATACTGGAGACCCTTTCTTGGATATCTGCCACTGTGATGGTTACTGGACCCTGTTCAGGGAGGTCGCTGTGGTCTGCCCTCAGATCCACTAGCCACTGAGCATTGCCGTAATGGGTTGCGTCCTTCTCCCATATGCTCTTCCAGTATTGCTCCGTCTCCAGCCTTGGTGGTACTGTTCTCTTATTGTTCCCTTGCCACTGAGAGTACACCTTTGCTGGTTCTGTGGAGAACAGCTGGCTTATTCTCCTGCCTTCTATCTCTCTGGTGTACCTCCTCAAGCGGCTGGCCAAGGCTGTGAGTCTTTGCTTGGCAGTTTCCAAGGCCTCAGGTATGGACAGCTCGCTGTATTTCTTATGCACCTTCTTTGTCGCACCTTTCTGCAACTCCGTTAGTTTGCTAACCTCCCTCCGTGCTACTTTGATCTTGCCCTCTAGCCTCCTTCTCCATGGAGGGTACTGCCCCTTGTGGCTGTTCAACTTGTAGCCAAGCATCTCACTGATCACTGCTGCCGTATTGTAGATCAGCTTGTTAGTGTCGGTAATCGTGGTTGTAGGTATCATCCGTAGTGCTGCATTAACATCATCTAGCAGACCTTCTGAGGGTACTTCACGTAATCTTGGTAACTGGCTACGGGGGATCCAGGTTTCAAGCTTGGCCATGATCCTATTTTTCAGGTCAGTTCCTCTCGCACTCAACGATCCTTCTCCTATCGCACTTGGGGCTATGTACCCAATCTCGGGTGGGGGTGAAGATATCTCCCCTCTGACCTGGCGTCCTGACTCCTCCTTGCCGTAGCATTTGTGTTGTACCTCGTCAATCTCTAGCTGTGAGAGCAGTCCCTTCTTTTGAATGTTGGAACACTGAGCTACTAGTTGTTTCGCCGTCATTGTGGATGTTGGGTATCGAAGAATCCATAGGTCCCTCATCCTATTCATGTAGCCCCTTCCGCCGGGGTTACTTGCGTAGTAGCATTCCAACAACGCCCTGTTTTCGTCTCTTGCCCACCGATGCCTTCTTGTTCCAGTAGCCCACTTTTCGTCAGGGTGCCCTGGTTCCTCAACGCCTGACGCGGACCTTGTTGATCCGGGCGACGTCCGAGCTGGCATGCCTTCATATTTATCTGTCTCGCTCATGTCTGCGGTAGGCTTGCTTAGCATAGGGGGTCTAGCCTTAGGACCCTTACTGGATACAGACGCCCCAGGCAGGAATTGAACTTGCGATCCTCTGTTCCAAAGGCGTATAGTGTAACCACTACGAGATATATATATATGTATATATATGTATATATATGTATATATATATATATATATATATATATATATATATATATATATATATATATATATATGTGTATATATATATATATATATATATATATATATGTATATATATGTGTATATATATGTATGTATATGTGTATATATATGTATATATATGTATATATATATGTATATATAAGAGAGAGAGAGAGAGAGAGATACACACAAATCACGCAATTCTAAATATCAAGAGGTGAGGGGAAATGTGTGTGACTGACATTTAACTCTAACTTGTGAATTTTGTCATTTGTTATTTTACTGTAGAACATGTGCCAGCTGGTATAACTGTATTAGATGGAGGAGTTGTGCAGGGAGATGGCCACGGGCAGGAATGATTTCCTGTGTTGTTCAATGGTGCATTTTGGTAATCTCAGTCTCTCACTGAATGTGCTTCTTTTCTTGGACGACATCTGCCTCTCAGACACCCTGAAGGAGCCCATCTCCATCTCCACTCATTACTGGCCTTGCGGATCAGTTTGAGTCTGTTGGCACCTGTGACCGTCAACCTGTTGCCCCAGCATGCAACAGCATAGAGGATGGCACTGGCCACAACAGATTTGGAAAAAATCCTGAGCATTGTCCTCAGAAAATAGAGACGACTCTGGCCCTTCCTGTAGAGTGCAGCTGTGTTCTTAACCCAGTCCAGTTTATTATGCATGTATACTCCAAGTCCAGTTAAAAGCATCAGCAACTTAAACATAGTTTTGAAATATACAATTTATATTTTTCAATTCATATTAAAATTGACTGATTAAAAACGTTTTCATAGAGATTAAAAAACATTCCTGCTTAGATTTAGTCACAATGAAATGATGACTGTAAAGTTTTAAAAGTAAAATTTATAAAGGTAAACTCAAAAGTAGTCAAACATGGCAATTTATAACCTTGACTTCAGAGTTTTACATGACACAAAGTGTTACATTATAACATGTAGTTAGTGTGATAACATCTAGAGTTATTGCATTCATAGAAGTTTCTTCTGCTCTCAGAACAGATTCAGTTGTTCACAGTTTCGGGTCACGGTGCATTACCAGGCTGCAAACACTCACAAGGTGTTGAGTTGTGGTCACGAAAAGAACAAAGTGTTTAAAGACAAGTCTCTGATGCAGTGTCATCAGACTGTTGACAAACCCTCAGTCTAACCACAGTGTGACAGCAGGCCTTTGCTGAAAGTCACGTTTTGCATTGCTTCTCATGAAGTGTTTTCTGCTCTTTATTTCACTTGACTTGAATATATTTACTTGAACAAACCTCTGATGTGTAAATCAGATCCAACTGAATGTCATCAGAACATATAATAATTTTTTTTCTTTTGGTAATAAGTCAAGAATGAGGATTTTGAGTATCGTTGAATATAAAAGTTTTCCATCTCAGGGGGTCAGTTTCTATGTTGGATTGTAAACTCACTTTAGTGCGGTAGTCCTCCTCCTTCATTATTCATCCATGATCACTGATGAGAAGTTAATAGGCATTAGCCATGTCAATTTAAGACATTGTACAACCTCATATTAAAAGATTTTAATGTGTATACTTTTTAATTTTTCACCATGAGATCGAAGCCCATAATAAGTCATATGAAAATGAAAAGGTGAAGCATTACCTTCACCTTGAGCGATGCGAGAAAATTGTTTGCTCTGTTTTTGTAAATATGGGCTTTAGGTGGATACTGTGCCTTCTCCATGGTTGACAAGTTACTCAGTACTGTGCCGAGAAATTCCTCTTTCTGTAGAATACTACAGAGTGCTTTTTTTGATTCATAGAATCAATACGTTCTGTATTTCATGCAAAATTTGTTCTTATATATATATATATATATATATATATTTTTTTTTTTTTTGCAGACAGCTTGTTGATGCTGCCTCATTTTAAAGTATGATCTGTTTTATTGGAGTCCAGCAGAGGGCAGTGTTTCACTGTCAATATGTGAATGTCTGAAGCTTCAATTGTGTCTTCAGATTGGATTAGGTTGTAATTTATGTTGTCTGTGCGATACTAAAATTATAACGTCGTGGTGGGCCTGATCTCTGACAACAACGAGGCGGCCTACCTGAAGGAGATTAGGAATCTGGAGAACTGGTGCCAGAGGAACAGCCTCCTTCAGTAAGACAAAGGAGCTGATAGTGGACTTCAGCACTAAGCAGGAGAGGAACTACCAGACCCCCGTCATCAACGAGTGCCCAGTGGAGAGAGTGGACAGCTTCAAATACCTCGGAGTTCACATCACGCAGGACCTGTCATGGTCCTGTCACATCAACACCGTGGTGAAAAAGGCCCGTCAGCGTCTCTACCACCTCAGACGCTTGAGAGACTTCCAACTGCCCTCCAAGGTGCTCAGGAACTTTTACTCGTGCACCATAGAGAGCATCCTGACAGGAAACATCTTAACCTGGTTCGGGAACAGCACCATGCAGGACAGACGAGCTCTACAGAGGGTTGTGCGGTCAGCTGAGTGCACCATCCGCTCCGAGCTCCCTGACCTGCACTCAATCTACAGCAGGCAGTGCTGGACCAAGGCCAGGAAGATCGTGAAGGACCTCAGCCATCCCAACAACAGACTGTTCTCTCTGTTGAGGTCAGGAAAGCGATTCCGCTCCCTGAAGACCAACACAGAGAGACTGAGGAGGAGCTTCTTCCCGCAGGCGATACGGTCTCTCAATCACACCACCACACAGTACTGACCCACACATATAGTTCTTACACACACATTGGACATTCTGGACATTGTTTTCACTTCATCACTTTAAGCATATTTGCACTGCACAAGACATAATGTGGATTGCACAACACTGGTCACTATATTCTTCATTTCCAGTTAATACTTGTACAGCTGCTGTTATTGTGTATATAATATTTATATTTCTCATACATTCTTATATAGTTCTATACTGTATATTGTGTATTTTGTTGTACAGTTATTTCATTTTTAACTTTAATTTTTATATTTTATTTTATTTTATTCCTTCCTAGTTAAATTTACCCTTTTTAATTTTCATATTTATTTCCTATCTTATTCATAGCCTTTTCTTTTTTCTTTAGGTCACGAGCAGTTGTGTAAGCATTTCACTGCATATCGTACTGTGTATGACTGTGTATGCGACATATAAAATTTGAATTTGAATTTAATGGGATGTTGAAGCTCTTCTAAATCCTCACCAGGTTTTGCTCAAATGCTACTGATATAAACTCACAATATATCGGCAGTAAATAATAGAGAGGAGAAAGGAGGAAACAAAAGTCAATTACAAAGTTAATGGGGCTGCTTGGAGCCATATCAACAGTTTAAATGATAAAGTTACAGATATCAGGGGGAGAAAATAAAACAACAGCTGTGGCTCATCAATAAGGCTCTGCAAAATAGAAAACAGGAGGGAGACTGATATTTACTGTGAGTAAATATCAGTCTCCCTCCTGTTTTGAAACCTAAAGTTAGGAAATAATAATGATGCTCTCTGACATCCACAAAATGTCAGACACACGACACAGAGCTAAACCTCTGCTGGAAAATACACACCAGAAAATTTAGTTAATTTTTTAACTGTACACAAGCACTGGGACTGAAAACAGGTTTTGATCTTTGGTTTCATTCTATAATGGAAACAAGAGAGAAAAGTGTGAAACTGTTCATGCCTGTCTGAGAAAAGTGTATAAAGTGTGTAGTGACGGGTTTTACAGCCTTAAAAAATCTAAAATAATTGTAAAAAATAAAGCTGGCTACTTCGCAGATTTCACCTCTCGCTGGTTATTTTTAGAACGTAACACCTGCGATAAACGAGGGGACTCTATATAAAAATACTGAGAAATTTCAGTCCTTTCTCTCTTTTGCTCTGAGGCGCGATGGAAAAATATCGATAAGTTGATGAACATCATCTACATATATATTCGGTAAATGCCCAAGACATCTTGAGAATTGTAAATCACCGCTTGATTCGTCCATTTGGTTGACTGTTTTTGGGAAATCCGACCTTAAACAAGACGCGAATATCACACCGGAAACGAAGCGCCCCACAGGAGTTTCCCCACCGGAAGTAGCATATGCTAAGGTGCGCATAGTCTATTGTAACTGACTGTAAAAAGTCAGCACAATGAAAATAAACTCCACCTAAACTTGGTTTATATCTGACCCAGATAGACTGCAGGTCATAAGTTCTTACCTGAAGTTCAGTTCACCTGACACTCGGATCGGCGGCCGCCTCGGGTCTGTCCTCCTGCCTCCCCTTTCCCTTGTTCCCTCATCCACCTGCTGGCCTCCACCACTTGCTAATGTTACTGAATCTGTGGAAGCTCCGCCATAGCCACCACCAAACAATTGAGTTATTTTTACACATCTGCCAGCATCTGTCCAATCCACCACCTTTCATTGTTCAAAAAAACATCGGCCCATAAAAACGAAAAATCACCATCGGCCCACCGAGTGCAGCTATGACTGCTTAATAGTAATTTATTTTTGTACAGGGCCAGCAAAACAACAGTTTTCGAGGGCATTGCCATATTGGAATGCCGACTTCTCTGACGAGGCTAACCAGATCGCCGTTTACTCCAGCGACACATCGTTGTCAGGTCCGTGTTTTGATTTCCGAGGTAAGTCGAACGCAACACGCAAAGTAACGAATAAAGACCCTATCCAAATCCCAGTAACGATTAAGGCGTTCCTGATTTTGGCATAATAATGAGTTACCGTGCTCGTTACCTCAATAATAACGTAGTTACTGTAGCGCGTTACTTAATAACGCGTTAGTCCCTACACTGCTAATAACAAAGAACTGTAATGACAGGCATAATAGAGATGAAGAATGGACTTAAACATAGAAATAAACTCAAACTCAAAACGCTGGGTCAAAAGACTCAGGATCGTGACATGAACAGAATCAAAGTTTTCATCACACGGATGATTGAGCAGCATTTGATTAAATGAACAATAACTGCTCTTATTTGAATAAAGGAAAAAATGAGTACAACATAATATCTGAACAGAGAGATGTAACATGCACCAAATTCAAATTCACTGAGCCAGCAGCAAAACAGCTTGTAACATGTTGTTTTGTGTGATTCAGGTGGACTGAAAGAGTCTAATACAGGTAAACTATTAATAATATCAGAATATGAAAGACTGCAGTCCACTTTGGCTAATTAAATAAGATCCAGAAGAGGCAGAGCATTAACAAGAACACTGTCAGTGTCTGTGTGTCATAGTTCTGAGTCTTTGTCCCAGTGTTTTGCGTTGGTGGATTTTTCAATGTTGCTTATGCTATTGTTTTATTCTTATAGTAACTGATGTTTCCTAGTTTAGTTTTCTTGCTTGATTGTTTGCCTTGATAGCCAAACTTAACAAAACAAAAAGGTGGGGGGAGGAGGACTGGGTGGTTGAGCCAAACCAAAAAAATAATAAAACAAAAAGAGGTCAATAGCTTCCCTGTGCCTAAATAAAATAAAATGTAAAACAAAAAGGCCTATCTAGCTACTCGACCAAAAGGTCAGTAAAAAACATGCAAACGTGGCGTCAACCGCATAACCTAGTGCAGGGGTCGGCAACCCTGAGCACGCGAAAGGTTAACTGATGGCACGACCATAGTTGGACTGGCCATCCTGATATGCCGGTGGTGATTTTTCGTTTTTATGGGGGGATGATTTTTGTTCGTTTTTTTTAATAACAGTATAAGCAATGAAAGGTGGTGGATTGGCCAGATGCTGGCCGATGTATAAAAGTAAATCAGTTGTTTAGTGGTGGCTATGGCGGAGCTTCCACAGAGGCCAGCAGGTGGATGATGGAAAGGGGAGGCAGGAGGAGGAGAGGCAGGAGGAGGAGAGACCGAAGGCGGCTGCCGGTCCGAGTGTCAGGTGAACTGAACTTCAGGTAAGAAGTTATGACCTGTAGTCTATCTGGGTCAGATATAAACCAAGTTTAGGTGGAGTTTATTTTCGTTGTGCTGACTTTTTACTGTCAGTTACAATAACTCGTACTGCGTGCTAGCTAGCATGACGGAGTTTCTATACAGCTGGGTGAGTGCTATGATGTTACTGATAGTGAACTTTAGTTTATTCATAAGGTTAGTTAGTAGAGTTGCCAACCGTCCCGTAAAAAACTGAATCGTCCCGCATTCAGAGAAAATATTACGCATTTCGTATTGAGCTGAAAAGGAAAACAGTTTGTCCTGTACTTCAACTAGAATGAAAAAAAGACACAAAGCTGGAGTTATTCTGTCTTTACGCTGCAGCCGTCTCTTCTTCTCTCATTCTCTCCCCCTGCCTCTCCTGTTGCTTCTTCAATCATGAAACTGATCAATGATCAGCTGATCGGCTTTTCTCTCTTGTTTGTTTATCGCCCACTTTGCGCCAGAAAGAGGAAACCAGCGGATGTCGCACTAATCAACAGCAGCACGTTTAAGCTTGATCAGCTGTTGTTAGAATTTATTTAATATTAATTTCTAGTATCAGCTGATGTTTGCTGGAGCCACAGCTGTAAAAGCTGCTGGTCATGATATCGGGTTGGATATGTGGTGAGAGGGAATCTGAATGTAAGTTTTATTTGTACAATGAAGGAAGTTGCCAGGAGAATAATCTCCTCCTTAATGTCAGCAAGACTAAGGAGCCGATCGTGGACTTCACTACAAAGCAGGAATTACAAGCCCCTCATCATTAGTGGCACACCAGTGGAGAGAGTGGACAGTTTCCGATACCTGGGTGTCCACATCAATCAGGACCTGTCATGGTCCTGTCACATCAACACCGTGGTTAAGAAAGCCCACCAGCGTCTCTTCTTCCTCAGAAGACTCAGAGACTTCCATCTGCCACTGAAGGTGCTCAAGAACTTTTACTCCTGCACCATCGAAAGCGTCCTGACGGGAAACATCTGCACCTGGTTTGGGAACAGCACCAAGCAGGACAGACGAGATCTGCAAAGAGTGGTGCGCTCAGCCGAACGCATCATTCAATCAGAGCTTCCTGACCTGCTGACCAAAGCCAGGAAGATTATGATGGGCCTCTCCCATCCCAATAATGGACTCTTCTCACTGTTGAGGTCTGGGAAGCACTTCTCTTGAGGCCAAAACAGAGAGAATGAGGAGGAGCTTCTTCCCTCAGGCTATTCGGGCCCTGAACCAGGTGTAGGACTGGACTCTCACACACATCACATCACCACATGCACTCTGGTTTTTCTTCTTGCACACTTCCTAAATTTTATAATTTCTCTTGACTAATAATCTCTTACGTAAACTGTTATTTGTACATTTTTACTGTTATTTGCACAATTTTACTGTAAATTTGTATATCTTACTGTAAACCTACTGTCATTTAATGGTCGGGCACTGCACAGCTACAAGCATTTCACCTCATGTCATACTGTGTATGGTTGTGTTTGTGACAAATAAAATTTGAATTTGAAGTTCACCTAAACCAGGCTTTCTTTGTGTTAGCTGCCTGACAAAACCTAAAACTCTAGTCAGGGATTGCAGGTGTCACAACGGACATTATCAGCTTTCTCTGTCAATCCTATCTTTCTGTTTCACACTCTGTGTGCACTCATATAAAAAAAATCTTTAAAAAAAATAATCACATGACTCTTCTTCCACACAGCATGATCCCAGAGTGCCGCTTGCTCCAATCAGCACTGTTAAAACAATGAGATTAATGCTGCGTTAAAAAATGAGCCTTTAGCACATAGAGAGGATTAAACAGGTTAATTCGAGCTCATTATTTCTAAGGCAGATGCTACACATTAGAGCTCTGAAACTTCAAGTTGGACACATTCAAACACTAAAGCTTACTCTCTCACAGACTAACAAAAGAGACTCTACATCGCACTTAAAACACGCTGTGAATAAAATAATCAGTGAAAATTAGTTTATTTTAAAGCACAACTCATAACCTGCTCCTGATATTTTTAGTTTTTATTCTCTCAGCTGCAGGGTTTAAGGGTTAATTAATTATCAATTAATGACAGTGGGTGTGAATACAGATTATTGAACTGTAAAACAGGAGAAATAATAAGCAAAGACATTCGCCTCGTCAGCCATGCCACAATTTATTGGACAGGAAAAAGCAAACCTTCATGAATTCATCCACTAACTTCTGAATTCTATAACTATAGCCTTGTTTGTTTATTATGTCTTTTGTTACAAATAAATGCATTTATAAACAAATATGCATAAACACTTAATAAACACATGAACTCAACATGAAATTACATGGGGTAAAGTTCATAATATTCATTTATGCATTTTTATGTTTTTTATATGTTCTTTTATGTAGCTATGGACGCATTATTGAGTCTTGCAAGAATGCCAACCTTACAAGCAGCGACAGTTTTTTTTTATTTAATAAAAGATGAGCAATAATTGTGAGAACAAGAGAAGATGTAGCCAATTAGAAACAACTGTCAAAATGTACAACATGCAAGCTAAGAAAGCAAAGTGTAACGATTTTGCCAAAATTTTAGTGACCGTTGTATCTTTTCAACATTCATTTCAAAATCAGTTCTCTCATATTTCCTCTTTATTATTTCCATCACTGTTTAAGAAACGTAACAAAGTCTTATAAAGCATCTAAACCAGCATCATGAAGTGATGTTTAAAGATCGCAGCAAGCTTACAGCATCTCTCAAATCAAAAGAGATGCTGTAAGCAGTCCTACAGCCTGAAAGTGTACAGGCTGAAGGAATCCTCCTCTGATTTTATCACATGCAATTACAATACGCTTTCTCATCTGTATCTGTTTGTATTTACAATGTGTATTGGTTGTTTGTCCCAGCAGTTTACAATACAGAACGCGCATGTTCCTGGGGCTTCTATAAAGATTTCTATTCACATTGATACGATTCCTTGGATCACAAACTGTTCTAACTTGATTAAAGTTACTAATGATGAAGGTATTCTCGCGCTTACATTTACCATTATTATCTCTGATGTTCCTGTTTGCTATCAGAAAATCACATCCCCCTCGTGGGATTGCGCGGATTATATGCTGGTTTTGGAATTTCCAAACACGTCCGTCAGTCATGCAGAGCACAATGACAGAGAGCGCCACCAGCAGGAAAATGGAAGTCTTCATTGTATTTCTATAGCAAAGAAAGTAAACAGAGTGAATATATAAATCAGTATTATTTCATTTAATTTATTAACTTGTTTATTTTTGTTTCCTAAATTTTAATCGTGCTTAACTATTAAAGTAAAAATGCAATAGATATTTAAAACTACAAATTAGATGATACTAATGCTCCAAACAATAACTAGCAAAGATGTTTCATCTTGTCTTCTTTTTTCAGTTAGCCAAAGTGTGATTGGATGCCTTGAACACCCACAGTTGTTGGTTGAATGAGGAAGATCTTCAGTGTAGGAAACTCTCTGAAAAGTCAGATTGTTTGCAGTGAGTTCATATGGCCTGTAAATGGTAAATGGCCTGTATTTATATAGTGCTTTACTAGTCCCTAAGGACCCAGAAGTGCTTTACATATCCAGTCATCCACCCATTCACGCACTGGTGATGGCAGCTACATTGTAGAGGAGACAGAGGCGAGGCTGCTGGACACTGGCGCCACCGGGCCCTCTCACCACCACCAGTAGGCAACAGGTGAAGTGTCTTGCCCAAGGACACAACGACCGAGACTGTCCAAGCCGGGGCTCGAACCGGCAACCTTCCGATTACAAGGCGAACTCCCGACTCTTGAGCCACGATCGCTCCAGAGGAAAGGTCAGCACCTGCATATCTGACCAGTTTGAATGAATTTATATCTAAACAGAAATCAGTTAAAGCTTTCACTATGCAAGTAAATATGTAAAATATTCATATTATTAAAGATCACAAAATAAAGATCAAGTCATGTAATGCTGTCCATAACTGGTTGATTACGATGTCTTTGGTATATACGGATATATGGATATCCTTATAACTGTAGTTCTTTTAGATTTTGTATGTCATCTTCAAAAATTTCACAAAAGGTTATTTTTCCACATTGTTTGTCTTTAGATTTTATTTGAAGATTCTCCTGCTTTGAAACTCGAGTGGAAAACTAAAAACAGAAACATGTTTTGGATTAAGAGTTTAGTGCAGCTAAAGCTATAGTATTAGAGTGGATATCAAATATGTCCAAAAGGTTAAAGTGGCATTTAGCAAGTAGGGAAAGTGTAAGTGAAAGTGGTGCAAAGAAGAAGTCACAATAATTTGTTTTGTAATTCAATCCATTCGTTCATTTTATTCTGCTTATCCGTGGCCGGGTCACGGGGGCAGCAGCCCAAGCAGAGAAGGCCAGACCTCCTTCTCCAAAGCTTGTATCTGCATCTCGTTTTTTTCGGTCACTATCCAAAGCTGGTGACCAAAGGTGAGGGTAAGGACGTAGATCGACTGGTGAAGTGAGAGATTCGCGTTTAAGCTCAGCTGTCTCTTCAGCATGGACTGGTAAAGAGTCTGCAGCCGCAGCACCAAACTCACTTTGTGTAGCTGTTTGGGAGATAATCTGGAATTTAATTTTTCCTTCCTCACAGTTTCAAATTTTTTAACTGAGCTTCACTTTTCACTTCACAATAATAATAACCAAGTAATTTCTTATTTTATCTTACACCATTTTACGGGGCAATCGTGGCTCAAGAGTTGGGCGTTCGCCTTGTAATTGGAAGGTTGCCGGTTCAAGCCCTGGCTCGGACAGTCTCGGTCATTGTGTCCTTGGGCAAGACACTTTACCCGTTGCCTACTGGTGATGGTCAGAGGGCCCGGTGGCGCCAGTGTCCGGCAGCCTCACCTCTGTCAGTGTGTGTGTGGATGACTGGATATGTAAAGCGCTTTGGGGTCCTTAGGGACTAGTAAAGCGTTATACAAATACAGGCCATTTACCATTTTACCAAAAGGTTGTTAGAGATTCAGATTTGTCACTGTTGACTTTCCGTGCATAAAACCTTATAAACACTGAGCTCTAAATGGTTTGAAACTCTAAATCTCGAGTCTAAAAGGGAGCATGTTTATTTTGAAAGCCTTGCAGATGAAATTTGTGGGCGATTCTTTCAGTGCTGATGTTATAACAGCTACTTTTCACACTTACTGTGTGCGCTGTCCTTACTGCTGTGAAATTATGTGTCACATGTTGTAAAAATTAAGCTAAGATGAATGCAGCTCATATATTTTGACACTGTGATGTTTGTGTGTCCTCAATGCAAAGACTGCAGGTTGTTGGAGAGTTAATAAAAGTGACACTACCTTGATGTTGTTTGGCCTCACTGTTTAATAATCTTAGAATTATTTAATACTTCTTAAAATAATAGCCATGTGAACATACTTGCCAACCTTGAGACCTCAGAATTAGGGAGACATTCAAAAGGGCTGTTGGGGAGGGGTGATATATATATATATATATATACATATATATATGTATATATATATTGGATAAAATATATATATATATGTATATATATATATATATATATATACATATATATATGTATATATATATCGGATAAAATATATATATATATGTATATATATATATGTATATATATATATGTATATATATATATATATATATATATATATATATATATATATATTTTTTTTTTTTTTTTTTTTTTTTTTTTTTTTTTGTATATATATATACAAAAAACTTGAATCTTACAATGTTTATTTATCGGATAAAATAAGTTAAATGTCACCGTTATTATTGTCCAGCCGGAAACAGGCCAGGGGTGTCCAAATTCAGAGTCTGCGTCCACCTGAGGACCCGGCCTTCGTGGTCTAAGTGGGCTGGGTCCTCCAAAAGCCGGGCAGACCGGAAATGAGCAACTGTGAAATTGGACGGTCTAGCCTTCAGAATTACGTCACGAGCTCTCTCGGTGGAGTGAAACTCAGGTGTCTGCTCCTTGCTATCTAAAATATAACCGGACGCTGGCGTAAATTTTCGACCATCTCACACTTCTGTTTAATCAGTTTTCTGTTTGACGTTTATTCAGCTGTGTGAAAACCCCGGAGGAATCCTCCCGAGGGATTAATAAAGTTTTATTTAATCTCATCTAATCTAATAACTTTAATCTCAGCCAAACCGATTTACTCACGAACAAATAAAACCCAATAACAAAAACATGTTTCAGTTATTTAAGTGACTTATATATCATGTTTAACCTGAGTAGCGAAAGACCGCGGGGGTTTGAAAACGATGTTCCAGGAGTTTGCTGTTCTCCCCGGCTCAGATATTTGAAGTTTACACAGCTATATTGTCGCCTGAAAATATGTTAAAAGTTTATTTTGTGACCCAGAAAGAGTAATAAGAGTAAAATTAAAACTAAGTAGCTGCAGTAGTAGTATCCATTGTTGGAAACTGGAATTGGCTGGGCCAATCTGGGATATGGTTTTTCAATTTTGTTGTCCGGGTGGAAAATCGGGAGAAATTGGGGAGAATGGTGGCTCCGGGAGACTTTTGGTAGCGGCACTGAAATTCGGAATTCTCCCGGAAAAATTGGGAGGGTTGGCATGTATGCATGTGAATCAACATTGCAGTTATTGTTGACAGCAGGCCTAAAATTTTATGATATTGGATCATGAAACTGTCCTCAGATATTAAATGTAAATGATTTGTTGCTGCCACAGGATTAGTCTTTCCTGCTTTGGTTTTGATGGAGCTGATGGTCTGTAGGAACAATGATATTCTCCTCAGAGATGTGCAGCATAAAACAGGACTTTCCTGCATTAAAAGACATCCAGCGTAGTGTTCTTACTCTACCTAAATGGATCTGTTACATTAGTAATATATGGGAGTTGTATTTAAGTCCTTTCCACATGAGGACACTTACCTTATTTTGTGCTTTACTGATGAGTGGTTGGTTAATCTGCAGTGGTTGAGGTATGTGTCGGTCGTCTGGAAGAGAAGGTGAGAAGACGTCTTTAATGAATGTAATGCTCTGAAGGTGTCAGTGATTACTGTGAATTCATAGTAAAACTGGATTTCAATGAAAAGCTTATTTAAATTTGAGCATAAATCCATAAATTTGGTGTGTATAAATATACATAATATAAATAAAACATTCTTACCAATTGAGGAGTGAAGACTCGATGAGCAGAGATCACGTCTGGTGCAGCTCAGACACGCAGTTCTGTCACACAAGCAGAAGAACTGACACTTGGCTCTGGAGGCTTCAGTTTTTATACATTTTAAGTAGCTCCAAAAATAATCAAGACCTACGTCACTAGTGCACCAATTGTAACACACTTCTCTTTTTGTGGTTCAGAAAAACATTGCAAATATGAGGAGAAATGACCACAATAGCATGCAGATGTGCTTTGTTATTCACAGCTGAGTCCTGCAAGCAGTTCCTGTGGCCAAACTATTGACAATGTCTTTAAATTATTTTTCTTTACATAAATAAACTGAGTGCACCTAAGAATTGCAGACAATTGCTTTTCAGTTTTACATTTCAAATAAGGATCCAAATGCAGACACAACAGAGAAAAGGGAAGAAAAAGTTTATTTAATTAAAACAAAAGTCAAGGCTCAACACAGGCAGGAGAAAAACTAAATATACCAAAATTAAATAAGGACATGGAAAAAAAGCACACAAGGGACTGGAGATGCAACTTCACATGGCAGAAATTTCTTATTGAAAACAAATTTTAAAAGACTCCTAAAATGTAAAATAAAGACACTAAAATCATCAAATAAGAACCTCCAGCAGGTTAAGTCTCAAACACAACTGAAGATGAACACACCAGACCCCCAGGGGCTCTTACTGTTACAGTCCACCCTTTTTGTTCAGTTCAGGAAATCCTGTATTATCCAGTTCTGTATTTCATAGCATTACCAGGCCACTTTCCCTGTAAGAATCCATTATGGTGGTCAGAGGGCCCAATGGCGCCAGTGTCCGGCAGCCTCGCCTCTGTCAGTGCGCCCTAGGGTGGATGTGACTAAAATGTAGCTTGCCATCACCAGTGTGTGAATGTGTGTGTGAATGTGTGTGTGAATGTGTGTGTGAATGTGTGAATGACTGGATGTGTAAAGCGCTTTGGGGACCTTAGGGACTAGTAAAGCGCTATACAAATACAGACCATTTACCATTTTCTCTCTTCACTCCCAGCCAGTTGTCAGTCAGAGGAGCACATGTGCCATCTCTTACACTTTGTTCAAAGCCAGATAGTTGGACACAAAAGAAACCTTTGATAATAACCAAACATAATATCTGTGTACTAATAAGCAAACACAATGATGTTTCTTCTACTTTTTACACATGAACACAAACCTGACGAAACAAAGCAAAGATGAAAACCAGCCCAAAGTGACTTTAAAGCGATTGCCACAGTGATTCTACCATAGAAACCTGTACAGGTAGAAACAGAGGCTGCAGTCTGACTGCCCATAACTGTCTTTCCTTAGGGATTATTCAACTATTCTGATTCTGACTGATTGTTACCTGTTGAGGGTCAGGGTCTGGCTGGTTGGTCGGAGTCAGCATGCACTCAGCTGTATCATCACTCTTCTTTGTTAGCTCTTTACGTTAGCATGTTGTCTGTGCTGTTGGTTTGATTTTGTTTTGTCTGTCTGCCTGACATGCAGATTACCGAAGATCATTTCTGAAGCAACAATTAACAACATCGTCTGTGAAGGTTCTCAGTCATCCAGGTCATCGTAGTCAAAGGAGCTTGCAAAGAAAAGCGTCTGGACTTCTTTAAGTTGCTTGAAGACGTTTCACCTCTCATTCGAGAAGCTTCTTCAGTTCTAAGGTCAAATGGTGGAGAGTCCCAGATATAAACCTAGTGGGAGTTTCCCCCCACAGAGGGACAAAAGGACCCCCTGATGATCCTCTAATCGCCTGAGCCAAGGTGTGAAACTGGGTGTGGGTCCCAATCAGCCAGAGTTTCGGGTGTGTTCATTCTCCAAGCATGACCCAGCAACACGCTCAGACAAAAACTGGTTCACCCGAAATACAAAACGCCAAAACACAAACTTAACAATGTGGTGTATGCTGTACAGTGCAGCGAGGAATGCCCAGACCTCTACATTGGAGAGACCAAACAGCCACTTCACAAGCGCATGGCACAACACAGAAGAGCCACCTCCACAGGACAAGACTCAGCAGTCCATCTGCATCTTAAGGATAAAGGACACTCTTTCGAGGATGCCAATGTTCACATTTTGGACAGAGAGGACAGATGGTTTGAAAGAGGAGTGAAAGAAGCCATCTATGTCCACTGTGAGCGACCATCTTTGAACAGAGGCGGGGCTTTACGACACCAACTCTCTGCCATCTATAATCCAGTTTTGAGATCCCTTCCCAGACGCCTTAACGCCCACTCACATCCTGGGCCATCTGACCTCAGGAATTCGCATGATAAGGTGGGGCCAGGTTTCACAATGAACACACCCGAAACTCTGGCTGATTGGGACCCACACCCAGTTTCACACCTTGGCTCAGGCGATTAGAGGATCATCAGGGGGTCCTTTTGTCCCTCTGTGGGGGGTTACTCCCACTAGGTTTATATCTGGGACTCTCCACCATTTGACCTTAGAACTGAAGAAGCTTCTCGGATGAGAGGTGAAACGTCTTCAAGCAACTTAAAGAAGTCCAGACGCTTTTCTTTGCAAGCTCCTTTGAATTAACAACATCATTGTAAGAGTAACGTAATTAGCAAATTTAATACAGGATTGAGTTAGATTACTGCATTATTAAAAAATGTAATGAGATTACAGTAACAGTTTGTAACACATTCCTTGTGCTCAGGACATCTTTAACGTGAGTTTTCAGGGGACAAAGACACAAACAAAACAAACATATGACACACAAATAGTCAGGTCTGTTTTTTACAGATGCAGAGCAACACTAACATCTGCATTCACTTCTACTCAGTGAGCAATACACATATTATTAAAGTTATATGAAATTATGAACTTCTTTACCTTTTGTGACACTAATTCTGTCAGAAAACAGTGGAACATTTAGATCAACAATTTAATTCTGAAATCCTAATCTTTGAAAAGCAACACTGTTAAATCATTGAAAAGATTTAATTGTGCATGTCAATACAAATGTGACCTAGGGGTTTGACTGTCTGGTTATAGCTACATGGGTTTCTTTTAGCTTGCAGGTCTTTCACAGAAGAACAAAAAACACCCCCGAAGGCTCAAGATTTCTGATGGTCAGTGCAACCTCACACACTAAGTTCGTCTAACCATCAGATTTCAAACAATTAAAACACAGTAATAATAATAATCAAAGTGTTTTTATTGAGTTTTCAGAAAGCATATCATTCATACAGAAAAGCTCGAACTCAAGTCCTACCACACAGTGTAAGACAAAACTATACCCAGACAGAGGAAGAAAAGAAAAGGGGGAAAAAGAAAAAAGAAAAAAAGAAAAAAAAGAAAGAAAAAAAAAAGGGGGGGGGGGAATTGCCAGTTATGGAGTGGAAGGAAAATTAAAACACAGTAAGTTATTGTTTTGTATGTGTCATGATGATAGATTCATTTACGGGTATCACAATGCTCATATCTGAAAGTAAACTGTGATATATATCCCCAACTAAGGTTACTACTAAATGAAGGATCTGTCACGGAGCAGTCGTAGTGTGCTGTGGAGCAGGCAGGATGGAGGACGCACACACAGGACTCGTAACCAAGAGGTTGACTTAAAGTGCAGTTTATTCACCGGGATGACTCATCAGAGAAATAAACATTACTGAAACAACCAAAATCATGAACATGAAACTAGACTGGACACTGGAACCTAAACATAGAGAACCCATAGGAACAGGACTAAGCGCATGAACAACTGCCAAACACAGCACAGGGAGGACATGAACATCAACTGCCAAACACAGCACAGGGAAAACACAGGGCTTAAATACACACTGGGATAACAAGGGCATGAGACACAGAAGGGGAGCACAGCTGGGAGTAATCTGACATGACGAGAGCAAGGGAAGCAAAACTCAATACACTGACATAAGACAACGACTTTCAAAGTAAAACAGGAAACAAAACAGACGCTGACATAATTTAGGGATACAGCAACCATAGAACACAGAACAGAAATAAAAAAGACTAGAAAAGATAAGCGATGACAAAAATTCAATAATGATACAAAACTGAAAACATTGGGTCACCAACCCAGGACCGTGACAGGATCGCCCCAAAATGACTAAATATATAAAGGCACTTTCCAGAAGAAGAAATTAAAAAGATTTTATTTATTGTACAAGCAATATCTGCACAGGAATTACAAATTCTGCAGACATATTACCTTCTTACTGAACCTGAATAACTCACACACAGACGTGTCTGCTGCTTATTTTTGTTAAAACATGATTTTTTATCTTCTCTTCAAATCACATTAGGCATCTTTAGGGCATCAGTTTGACCACTGAAGAACATACATGCTTTATCTTACATGAAAAAGTCTGTATTATGCCTGTGTCATTGTACCACAAAGACAATGATTGCAACACTGTGCTTGCAAAATAGAAGAAATAAGATGACCAGCAAATACATAAAAGATGGTAAAAGTGATCCCTGTTTAGTTTCTTGTCTGCTATCAGTGTTGGGGAGTAACAGAATACATGTACCAGAGTTACGTATTTAAAATACAAAATATGAGTAACTGTATTCCGTTACAGTTACAGTTTAAAAACTGTAACGGACTGTGAGCTCAGGAGTCGCTGACAGTCCCCTCTGAGGCCTTCCCAAAATTGCAGCCTAAATTCATGCTCAAGCCATCTGCCATTATCTACAAGAAATGCTGTCAAACCTAAAATGAGGATGTGGTCTCTGTCAGAATTAATAATTTAAGATTGTCATTTGTGCTAAGATATATATAACCATTTCTTCTATGTGTCCTAATATGGTTGTCATTGTGCAGAAAGAGCTCGATCAGCTTTAGTTCCATTACTTGCGTGTGTGCTGATTAAAATAAAAATGTACCTTTGTGCAGACAGGAAGCAGCCTCGACGCAATCATTTCCCATTGTAGCTTTAGAAACCAGACTGTTCTGTTCTATTAAAGTGCAAGACTTCACACCTTTAAATGTTCAATAATGTACAAATAAACAATTACAGTCAGTGAGTTAGGTCTGATACATGTAGTCAATCTAATGAATCAATATTAAATATAAAAAGTACAGAACTGAAAATAAAATGAACATGTAATGGTAAATGAACTGGTTCTTATATAAAACTTTTCTACTCTCTACAACTTGCCTCATTCACCCAAGTACTTTTCTCTATGCTTTTCTCTGTAAGCGCTTCGAGCCTGTACTTTTTTGCTTTAACTTGAGTAATGAAGTTGAATCAGTACTTTAACTTTCACTGGAGTATTTTTTAACAGTAGTATTTGTTCTTCTACTTAAGTACAGAATGTCTGATCTTTTGCCAACTCTGGCTGTCTCTCAGTCTTGGAATACCCACTTGTTGTCCAGCGGTGTCCTGGGAATATGGGAACTAGACAGACTGGGGAAACAATGGGAGGAGACACAAAGATGGAAACAGTTAAGGGACACGAGACATGGAGGCAGAGAGCGAGAGAGAAGGAACAAGAGACAGAGGGACAGACAGAGAGAGCAAGAGACATGAAGGTGGAAGAGAGGGAAGAGAAAGAGGCAAGACGGACTGGGGAACATACATGAATGCACACGACAGACAGAGGGGACATGGAATGAAACACAAGGAGGGGAATATGTAAAAAGAAAAATTAGACATGACAAACACAGAGAGGCAGCGAGGTACACAGATGATGAAGACACAAAGAGAACCTAATAGACAGTGTTGGGAAGGTTACTTTTAAAATGTATTCCACTACAGATTACAGAATACATGCCCCAAAATGTATTTTGTAACATATTCCAAATACGTTACTCAATGAGAGTAACGTATTCTGAATACTTTGGATTACTTAATATATTATCATGCTTTTTACAACTACATGAATGTACTATTGCTGTGTGACTTATTACTATTACTGAAGGTTACTCTCCATACCAATACCAACTAGATTTTTAAATCTTAATAAAAATTGAGTAACAGTAGGTGGACATTAGGTAAAGCTGCACTTTTTGCAGCGATCTCGTATAGAAAACTATTCCGCGCGTATATATAAAACAGGTCCGCGGCTCCAAACAGTAGTAAAGGGACCTCTGACTAATACGTCGGTTTCTGTGTCGGGCTCGTAGCTGAAAACTAGCTTTGCTTTGTTGTCTGGGTCAAGTTTGCTAGCGAGAGACAGAGAGAGGCGTTGAAAAGCTGAGGCTACATTCTTTAGGGCTATACCTGTAACACTTTGCCTATTGCCTTCATATTAAATCATTTTTTGAATAATAATTGTTAGGTTTATATTGTTGATTGTCATTTATGCTTAGAAATATGCACTCATATATGCTTAGAATCTTATAATCGATTGCATATTGATAGTATGTCTGATCCTTAGCAGTCTGCAAAGACTCTGTGTGCCTCCCAGAGCACTCTGGCATACACACACATCTTAAGGTCATGAGAGAGGTCGTGCCTTCTCTTACTGATTTGTGGTATAGGAGGACACCTACTCTGTATCTGTTTAAGTATAAGAGCCCTTTGTTTAGAAGGACCGCTGGACGCCTGGCACCAGCTTTAAGGAGTCTTCACAGGATCACATCTTGACCACACACACACACACACGCACACATAACTACACGACACACAAACAAGGTACTCTTTGTTTACATGTATACACCTATGTAAGACGTCATATGTTAATGATTCTTATGCATAGTCATATAACCGCAATAAAGAGCAGTGTTACGAGGGAGCAGACGAGAGTGGCTGGGGTTCGAGCGTCAGGAACAGCGCTCGTCACAGTTCTCTCCCTCGTGCACGAGATCAAACAAAGAGCTCTGGTTGGTGTTCAATGCTTTCTGCTGTTGTAGTATAATTGTCTCGTTACAGCGGTGGGTCTGTGCTAGACAGAGCCATCAATAATTTTAAAAAAGTTTTCTATGGGCAGAAATCTGTGCCATCAGAAACTGAATTTGAATAAGTTCAATTTGAATTTGAATTGCTCAGATTGAATCTGAATTGTAACTTGAATAAATGCTTTTGAAAACTGAATTTGAATTAGTCTAATTTGAAATTGAATTTTAAGGCTCCAGGTCCAGACGGCTTTCCTGCAGAATTCTACAAAGAATTCTGGTCGATTCTAGCACCAGTTTTCTACAGAACGTTGTTGGAAATCAAAGAAAAGGGCAGACTTCCATCAAATATGAATTCTGCAAACATTAATCTCCTGCTAAAACCAGGCAAAGACCCTGTATATCCCTCAAGCTATCGTCCAATATCCCTTATAAATGTAGACCTTAAAATAATCTGCAAAGCTCTCTCAAAGAGACTGGAGAAAATAACCCCCCTGTTAATTCATCCTGACCAAACTGGTTTCATAAAAGGTAGGCACTCATCAACAAATACACGTAGATTACTTAATTTGATAGACTACTCATACAGTAAAAACCTAGAAACTACAATATTCTCTTTAGATGCAGAAAAAGCATTTGACAGAGTTAACTGGAAATTTCTATTTGCAACTTTACACAAATTTGGTTTTGGATCCTCTTTCATAAACTGGTTAAAAATATTATATAACTCCCCAACAGCTTGTGTCAGAACAAATGACCAGACATCCTCCAGCTTCTGTCTCTTGAGGGGCACCAGGCAGGGATGCCCACTCTCCCCTTCACTGTTTGCAATTTTTATTGAACCACTAGCAGCAGCAATTAGACAGAATTCAGTAATTAAAGGGCATAAAATGCAAGAACGTGGAACATAAAATCAGCCTTTATGCGGATGATGTGTTACTCTTTCTCCAAAATTCACAAACCAATTTCTCTGGGGTGATTGAACTCCATAATTCCTCTTCTACACCACTGCAATCGGGAAATATAAAATATTTAGGTATTAATGTTTCTCCCAAGCTTGCAGATCTAACTAAATTAAACCATATCCCACTTTTAAAGAAGGTAGAAGATGATCTGGCTAGGTGGAAATGTCTACCCATATCACTCATGGGAAGGGTTGCCGCTATAAAAATGATGGTCTTACCAAAAATAAATTATTTATTCTCAATGATCCCAACTAAACCACCACAAGATTGGTTCAGATCTCTAGATTCATGTATGTCCAAATTCCTTTGGAAAAATAAACCCCCACGTATAAGCTTAAAAACACTACAAGAGACCAAGGATAAAGGAGGACTAGAACTACCTAACTTTCAGCACTACTTCTTAGCCAACAGGCTTCAATTTATCTCAGGATGGCTAAAACACACCCTCTTAGATGAACCTTGGCTAGATGTAGAACAAGCACTCTGCAATAATCTAGAGATTTCAGACCTACCATTTATCAGCTCAAACATCAAACGACATGAATGCTTTAAAAGCATCAACATCAGCTCTTCTCTGACAGCATGGTGGGAGTTTCTAAAATTGACGGCGTCTTCATTAATCCCATGCAAACGTACACCTATCTGGAACAACCCTGACATATTACAAAACAATAATATGATAAACTTTTCAGATTGGAGTGGTAAAGGAATCAAATATTTAGAACATATACTAGAAGGAACAGAATTTATTTCATTTGACGGACTAGTTACACAATATGGGATCAACAAGAAAAGATTTTTAGAATATCAACAAATTAAATTCATAGTAAAAAAGAAATTTAAACCGGGTCAAGTTGAACTACAAACACCACCAAGTGTGGTTCAATTTCTTACTCTTAAAACCCCCAAATTACTATCCAAAATATACAGAATGCTTTCTAAAACAGATGAATCAATATCACTTCCTATTGCAAAATGGGAAGCGGATTTATCAGTTAACTTAAACCTAAACTTCTGGTCTCAGATTTGCTTAAAAACCTTTCATCTAATTAGAAATCCCAGTCTTCAATTAATTCAATACAAAATATTACATAGAGTGCACTATACAGTCATCGGATGTTCAAGATGGGCTTTACGTCTACCAACAACTGCTCACACTGCCAAACCAATTCACCGGACAATTATATCCACGCTCTTTGGTTCTGTCCACCAGTTCAGAAGTTTTGGCGCGAGATATGTGAAGACTTATCAAAGTGTCTGAAATGTAACATTCCAACTTCCCCCTTAGTGTGTTTGTTGGGCAGCTTAGATAATGTCACTTCAGAAAAGAATATTGCCCATATGGTTTTCACTGCCCTATGCATAGCCAAGAAAACAGTCCTCATGAACTGGAAAAATAAAAATAATCTTAATTCTAACCAATATAGAAATTATCTATTAGATTACATTAGTCTTGATACAGCCTCTGCCACCACATCAGATCAGTTGCTCTGGGCTCCTTTGATCAGCTCCATCACCTAGTGGGGGTGGGGGGGTCATAGTTTGGTCCCGCCTTCACTGTTGTGATTGGTGTGGGGGTAGGGACAGGCTTAGGGCATCGGGGGTTTCCCCGGAGGCATCTTCCTTGGGGGGCTCAACCCGGGGTAGCGGTCATGTCCGGTTAGGGGCTCTGTTGGCTCTCAGGTGACTGTTTCCTTGTGGCTGCGTGCAGCGGGGCTAGGGGAGGGTCTGTGCTGACGGACGTGGGTTACTGACCTAGTAGCCTGGCTGGCCCTGGGTGGGTCCGGGATGGGCGTGAGGTTCTGGGGGCGCTCCGTCTCTGGGCTGGGGCCCTGGCCGGGCCTCGGGGGCTTGGGTCCTGGTTGGTGTGTTGCCGGGGTTGTGGGCGGGTGGGTGCATGGGGGCCCAGCCCTGGCGCAGGGTACCGCCGGTGCGTCGAGCCACCTGGGGGGCTCTTCAACTGGTGGGGGAGATTGTCACATCTTACAGGAGCTTTCCTCTCTTCAGGAACTCTCTCTGCAGGAAGGGGAGATACAGGAGAGGTGGAGGAAGATCTCAGCCTGGGCGTCTATGTAGTCTGGAAGATGAGTGGATGGTGGGGTGGGTGCAGTTTTCTCTGTGGTGGGGTTGGGTGGACTGTCCCGGGCTCTGTGGGGCCGGGAGGCGCTGCTGCACTGGGCGCCGGTCTGGATGGGCCTGGGCCCTCTTTCCCTGGCGGGTCGCGGAGTATGGGGGTGCTGTTGCCAACTCCTCAGTAAGGAAAATCGCTATTGGTTGTCCTAAAAGTCACTAGAAGTCGCTAAATGACGGCATCGCCTAATTTGCATAATTGGTCATGCTAATGTAATTGTAACCTACGTTGTTGAAGAGAGAAATAACAACATGGAACAAGACATAAAGTGAGTAAAGCACGTCTTAAATGCATTTAGAATTTATTTAGAACTACAAATTAAACTAGAAAAATTTGCATTTCCTGCGAAAATGCAGTGTGGATGCTTTAAGCTGAAGCTGTCTGCAAAAACTAGCTGAAAAAGCTGAAAAGTTGCTGAAATTGTAAAAACTTTGCAGAAGCAAAAGAAGTTTGCTAAAATGGAATAACTTAGCAGAACTGCAATATCTTAGAGGAAACATAATACTTGGCAGAAATACAATAGCATAGCAGAACTTAGCAGAAATATTGTGATTTACCAGAGACACTGTGATGAACTATGAATATTGTAATTTTAAATTAATACTATGTTTTAGCACAAATATTATAACATAGCATAAATACAATTATATAGCAGAAATGCTATATTTAGAAAGAAAAATATAATATAGTAGAAATAGTATGATTTAGCAGAAATACTGTATTTAGCACAAGTACCAAAAAGTAGCAGAAATACTATGATTTAGCAGAAATACTATGATTGAGCAGAAGTACTAAGATGTAGTAAAAGTACTTTGATTTAACAGAAATACAATTATAGAGGAGTAATACTTTAAAATGGGAGAAATATTGATACACACACACATACACAGAGCCTAAAGGGAAGAGTATTTGTGCCATGGAGTGTTAAGAATGTGAGGTCCATATTAGAAAAGCTGGTAAAATCATAACAGTTTGCAGAATTGTAATAAATGATGAATATGAATTACTGGTCTGTGACAGTGTATTAATTTGTAGGGAAAAAAACATGTTGACCAAGGTGGAATCGAACCCACGATCTTTGGCTTGCAGACCCGTGTCATTACCAACTGCGCCACTGGGAAAGAGAGGAGCCGTCTTGAAAAACAGGGTGATGAGGAGTCAGAATTAGATCGCGGTGAGAGGCGAAAAACGCCGTTTTTTGGAGTTACAAAACGTTGTGTAACTCAAAAACTAGGTGGACTAGAGGCATATTTCTTGTGCTGGGTGAATCAGCGGACTTTGGTGTACTTTGACTGCGATTTTCATTGCTCTTTGTACAACCGTCGCTGAGATATGACGAGAGAGGAAACGGAAGACCTCAGACATGATTGGCTGGCTGGGAAGCCGTGCAGGCCCTGATATGTGATATGTGTCTGAGTTCGCACAGAGGATTGGCTGCCTGGCAGAAATATATAGAAATAGTATGATTAAGCATAAATACTACATTTAGCAGAAATACTATATTAAGCACAAATCCTATAAAAAGCAGAAATACTATATTAAGCACAAATCCTATTAAAAGCAGAAATAGTATATTAAGCACAAATCTTATAAAATAGCAGAAATAGTTTGATTTAGCACAATAGTAATAAGTTAAACAGAAAAATTGGAAAAGCAAAATGGACAGCTGAAAAAATGCTGAACATGCTGAGAGTCCCTCAAATATACTTGTTAAATGAAAAAAATCAGCAAAAAAAATATATAACAGCCACACAATCAGAAATATGTACACAGAAGGAAACACACATGCACAGAGAGACACACACACAAGATCCAATTCAGTCAACCAGTCTAAATATATTGAATTTGAATCTTAGAATGAGATCATCCCATTAAAAGCCTTTCTCTCTCTCTCTCTCGCACACACACACACACACACACACACACACACACACACACACACACACACACACACACACAGGGAGAGAGAAGTAAGTTTCTAGGTCAGCCTGGGAGCTGCTGAATTTGAATCCACCAATCAGAGTGGCTGTTTACGTTTTCCCGCCAAAACAGGTGCATCTGTTTACACAGGCAGCACAGAGAGGCACAGGATTATTGCAGTCTATTTCTCATAGTGACGACTCCCCTCAAACAAATGACCATAATTTCCTAACCGTAGGGGCTAGAGCGGTCATTCTTACACCGTTTTGTTCAGAAGAGATGGGGGAATCTTCCAGTGTTAACAATTTATCATTAAAATATGAATTATTAAAGATATTTGACTTGTAATGCACCATAACTGAGTAGAGTGAAGCAAAAACTGCCTTGACTTGCCCTCAAACAACGCTTTGTAACTCGAAATCTATTTGGAGCATTGATATCATTCTTTCACCGTAAGAGACAGCAGGCTTTGGTGAACAGTCATGGAAATTTTCAGGTCTCTGTGGAAATCCAACAAAAAGTTATGACGAGAGAAAAAAGTGGTTCATTTCCAGAGTTTGAAATCTGAAGAAATCTGTGCGACGGACGAATTTCCTACCCTCAAACAAGTCCAACTCATTTCAGAACGGTAATAGGTGAGAAAGAAATTCTTGAATTGTGAGCGTCAGGAGTGTCTGAAGATATACCGGGACAAGCCTCATGTCTTAAAGTCGCTTCGTTAAGGAGATATGACGATTCAAATATGCCTCTCATTACAGAAATCCAGCGATGATTTTGAACAAGCTCTCCATTGACTTTCTATGCAGAGTTTTGAGAGTTTGTGTTGGTCTGAGGAGATTTGCCAAAATTCTATAAATCCCACAACAATGATAGTGACATTTCCTGAAAGCCAGCAAAAATACCTACGTTTTGATGTATAATTTGTGGAAGTTGAGTGAAAATTGAGCAAGTAGCAAACAGTTGTTCGGACATGAAGAGAAGACTGCAAAAGCTTCAGTGGCACACTGGAAGCCAAGAGCATAGCAACCATAACAACGCATGTATTTTGTGAAAAATCACAATTGTGCAACTCAAAACTTTAAGAGGCATAAAAGTAAAACGGTAAAAGATTTGAAAAAGCTGAATCACACATGAATAGCCCAATAATTTGTGAACATTTTAAAGTTTGAATGCTTGTTCTACGTGAAAATATGAGGAAGTAGTTAAGTTTCAGAAACAAGCAAATTTTAGCAGAATTGCAGAAGTTTCCCATTCATTTCAATGGGACAAATTAAGCTTAATATTTTAAAAAGTATAATAGTGAAAAATACCAAAAGACATAGCACACATTAGCAGAAATAGCAGAATAGTTTAAAATTTGAACGGTGAAAATCGGCTGAAAATTGCGGAAGTAGTTAAGTGCCAAAAAGCGTACGGAAGTCCCAAGAGGAACTCAATCGTGTGGATGCTTAAAGCATCCACACAATTTCTTTTAGCAATTATTGTTTTTTAATGTCACAATTCCAACCCTGCTCCTTTACCCGGGCTTGGACCGGCAAAAGTGACCCGAAATAGGCACTCTGGTGGAGTTACTTTGTGTGTGTGTGTGTGTGTGTAAGTAGTTTTAAAACGTGTGTGTGTGTGTGTGTGTAAGTAGTTTTAAACCTTGTGATCCACGAAACAGCATCACTGTAAAACAAGAATTGACTGCGTTACAGTCAGTGCGGGAGCGGCGGCTTTGCTCGTGCGCGATTCATTTGCAGTTTGGATGCATGGGTGTGAACCGATAGCAGCTGGGGAGGACTATCCTCCGCCTGTGAGCGCTTTGGCACGAGCGAGGTGCCCACGGCAGCATCCGCTGCTTGCTGAGAGTAAGAGCAATACGTGCTTTCACGCCAAAAAGTCATCATAAATAAGTCGCCAATAACACCAGAAAAAGTTGCCAGATTTGTCGCTAGTCGCTTTTTAGAAAAAAAGTCGCCCTAGGGGTCTGAAAACTCGCTAAATATAGCAACAAAGTCGCTAAGTTGGCAACACTGCTGGACATAGCGTAAAAGAGTTAGTAGTTTATTTTCTTACTACCTGTACTTTATTGAAGATTACTTGTATTTGCTTAATTGTTTACTAAATGTTTGAGGTGTGAAATTAACCGCAATGGTGCAAAATATGGGTGTGTGTGGTTGGAAGATGTGTTCTTGCGTGCGTGTGCGCGTGCGCACACGAGGGGGGAGGGGGAGCGCGAACATTTTTCTTGTAAAACAAAGGGGGGCCCAGCAAAAAAAGTTTGGGAACCACTGCAGTAAGGACATCTCCTGGTTTCATCTTCATGTTTCCCTCTCACCAGATAAACAAACCATATCATGACCAGCAGCTTTTACAGCTGTGGCTCCAGCAAACATCAGCTGATACTAGAAATTAATATTAAATAAATCTAACAACAGCTGATCAAGCTTAAACATGCTGCTGCTGTTTAACGCGACATCCGCTGGTTTCCTCTTTCTGGCGCAAAGTGGGCGATAAATAAACGAGAGAAAAGCCGATCAGCTGATCATTGATCAGTTTCATGATTGAGCAGCAGGAGAGGAAGGGAGAGAGAGAGGCAGTCGCTCCATATATCGGTTGTAAAGCTTAACGTGGGAATGCTTTACAAACATTAAGAGATGAACTTAGGGTTGCCAACCGTCCCTTAAAAAACCGAATCGTCCCGTGTCCCGTGTCGAGTATGAGAATTCAGATTACCGCTCATCTCATTGGTCGAGGAAAGGTCGCTTGCGGAGAAAATACCGGAAGACAACGGATGACCACAACAAGAAGCATGGCCAACAGGGAAACAAACGCCGACACTGCGGTGCAAGTCTCGGACGACAGTACACCTAAAGCTGGGCAAACACTGTGCAATTTTTTCAGTCACGTTATTCAGCTCCTGCTCAAACTGCACGATTGACTCGCAGGGGTTAGAAGTTGGTAGGTCACGATGCAGGTCTCACACTATACGACCCGATGCTCTGATGCGACCTGAGTGCTCACACTGTGCCTCCATAAAAGGAAGGTTATAACAGAAATTCTGTCGCTCACTCTCCCTCTCTGTCTTTCACTCACACAGACACACACCACCACCATCAACTTTGCTAAATTGCTAATGAAAATCATTGATCAGGCAGCTGTGATTGAGCAGCAATGTTAATCCAACTATTTTCACAGTTGTTGTGGTCGTGATAATTTTGTGATGCCACATCGAAAAGGCTCGGATGAGCTTTCCAAAGTTCTACAAGTTGTGCCTCCATCGCTTGTGTCCAGATCACACGCTGCACAGCCGTGCTGCTCCGTCTTTTTCACCGACGTTTACGTGTTTGCGCGTGAGCAGTGTGAGCGGCTGCGGTGACACCCTCACGAGCGATTGATGACCGGGAGCTGCTCGAGGTGTTAATCGCTTCTCGTTACCCCACGTATACTAAACGATGCACGATGAAGGCCAAAATCGGGCCGATCACCAATTCGGTCGCACGACTCAAAATTCGGCTCAAAATGGGCCAAAAATGGCACAGTGTAAGCCCAGCATTAGAGCAGCAATGTTTGCTCCCCTCAGAGAAAGAAAAAAAAAGGCTGCAAAAGTACAGGGAGGAATGGGAAAAGGGAAACACCTGGCTGGGAAAGTGCACGATAACACCTATAAAGCACACTGCACTGTGTGCCGGCACACTTTTTCCATAGGCATGCTCCTAGTGGTGGGCACATGAAGAACATGAGGGGCGTGAAAGCTCGGGGAACCCTTAACCAATTTTTTGTCCACCAGGCCACGGCAGAAGCAGATATGGTATGTAAACACTGGTGTGTTTGTTTTTAAACCCTCTGGTTAAGGTTAATATGGGCATGTGCAGTGAATATCAGCGCTATGTGGCCAGAAGTGTGATAATATAATTTATTTTGTGTAATAAACAACTGCAAGGATAGATGATTACAACAAATAGATGACTAATACATAAAAGTAATACATAGATGAATAATGATGATGAGTTAAGATGCGTAATCATGGGAACAAGCGGGTTTACAAACAGGAGCAGCTGATTAGCATTAGAAAAGCTGAAATAATACCTCAACTGAAGCCAATTGTACTAAATGCACTATATGTGCACTGTTACAAGAATATTTTTCGTTCTATTATTTTCTATTAATTTATATAATTTTAAGTTAAGCAGGACAGAGTTCTTTTAAAGAAAGACTTACTTATATTCTCAAAAGCTAAGCATGACAGGCTTCTGTTTAAGAAAGAGACCTGTTTTACTGTGTTAATGTTGTCATTTTGAGTTAAAAATAAATGGCTAAATGATCATTTGTTTCCCATATGGTCATATCACAAAGAATATGCATCTGCTTAAATCAAATTCAAGTCAAATGGTTAAAAAATAATTTCACACACAAAAAAAAGAGCTACCACACTGGGAAGGGTGAAGACAACTGGGTTGCCCGGCCCTGGCCACGAGGTGTCCCTTATTTATTTTTCAGGGAGTTGGCAACCCTAGATGAACTTACACACTTGCTTTACTTCTCTCTGGGATGACTTCCTCGGAGATGAAATGCTGGTTTGGTAGTGAGGCTACAAATGCACACAGCCGCTCTATCACGTGACACGTACTGCTGCCACGTGCTACGGTTATGGTCTGAGTTACGCCATGTCGCAAGTTCTGTGAGGTGCTTTTTTGATATTTAATGGATCGGATTACATTTTTTATTTCTCTCCGATATCCGATCCAGTAATTTACGTCAGTATTGGACCGATACCGATACGCAATATCAGATCGGTCCATCTCTAGTAATAACCTCTCCATCTCTGGAGAAAACCCTTTCACGTGGTACTAAGAAGGCAGGGGTTTAAGGGTATCCCACAGAAAGCCTGTAAAGATTTGGATAGATGCACCTCTGCTTAGATTATATAGATTAGGTGTTGTTGTACCCCAGTTGTTTGGCACAACACAAAAAAAGAGGTGAAAAAGGTGAATCTCCAACATGAGCAGAAGAATTTTGCAGGGATCCAATAGCACATACAGTGGTCCCTCACTGTTTCGCTGATTTTTTCTTTTTTGTTGCATTTTTTATTTATTTTTTTAAGTGCATTGTATTCTGCGTCCTGACTGGCTGTAGACAATTAGACCATTGTCAATCAATCTCGTGTTGTGTCTCCTGTACAGTACAGAATGCGTTCAGCTGGTCAAATTTACATAAAGCTTCGATCGCTAGCAGTGTGACTCTGACGTGCTGTACTGTATGTTTGTAAGTTTTCTCCCCAACAAACACAACAATGTCGACAAAACATCGTCACCGGCGGGTGCCTTTGGTTTCCTTCTATAACACTGGACTTATTTTTCTACAAGACTTTGAGAGTGTTCAAACAAGAGAGAAAAGTGTGAAAATGTTCATGCCTGCCTGGGAAAAGTGTATAAAGTGTGTAGTGAGGGGTTTTACAGCCTTAAAACATCTATAATAATTGTAAAAAATAAAGTTGGCTACTTCATGGATTTCATCTATCAGTGACTCCTGCGATAAACGAGGGACCACTGTATATGGTCATTAATCACACCAGCACTCAAACCACTTTCTGAAACAGCAAGACTCTAATAATTTTCTTATCAGAGACATTACTCACTCTTAAATAAGCAAGCCTTGATACGTGCTTCATAAAAAACGTACTGGATTTCTCCACAAATGTTCAGTATGTCCCATCATTATTTATTTTCCTGTGTGCAGATCCCGTGGAGAAAACAATGTTGTGGTGAGCTGTTCAGGATTAATTCTAAAGTGTGTGAAGTGTGAAGTGGTTTGGATCTGTCAATGCCCTGTGGAATATCGCTCGCTATCATAATGAACAATAAGCTCATTTTTAACTTTGTTTCTTGAAAGGATATATTTTGCAAACTCTTGAGTCATGAGTTCTGTAGCTGCGTCTTTGGCTCAGTGAATTTGAATATCTTACTTTCACAGCTGTCTGTTGCTTATCTCTGCTCAGATATAGCGTTCTCATTTCTGGTTTTTTAATCAGTATAAAATGGTTTGTAAGGAACTTACAAAGCAGTTTCACCACTGAGCACCATATATGGTTAGTCTTTCTTTTACAGGCATTTATCAGAAATGCATCATCACTACCAGTATGAAGACAATGACTGCAGCGCTATTTGATCAGAATATGTTGTCTTTATATTGCTTGTTTTATGCTAGCATCTTCTTGCAATTGGGGCCTTCATTTGTTTCTCTATTTGGCTCCAGGAAGGAAACTATAAAATACTACAAGGTCAAATATCAACCATGGCTTTCGCTCTAGCATCCACATCACATAGACTATCTAGTCTTTTTATGCGGTACATGATCCCAGTTGTAGCAGAGTAACAAGCACATTACACATTTTAAGATTACTTTGATGCTTTTTTTTCTGATTTTGAAGTTTTCTCAGGTGTATGTTCAGGACAATTACTGGAAGCCACATTTCCTTACCCTTACCTCTAATGAATCTCTGTAGCCAATAAAGGCCCAAATACAGCTGCCCTCAGTTCTTATAACATACCAAAAGTTTGTCATGGCCTGAGGCATCTCATAGTAACGTGAAAGGTATCTTTCCGCATCCTTATGAGATGCTCCAGATTCCCATTTGAAAACAACCGAACGCTGCTCGCAGCAGTAACACACACTTGGAGCAGAGGCTCCTAACATTAACTCTATCCATAACTTTAACCTTAACCCTATCAGGTCTTGTTTTACAAAGCGATTCATGATCAGAACAAAAAACACATTTACATGTATAGATTCATTCCAAACGGCTCTCATGCCTCCAAACGCATACTGATGACTTGTCACATAGCATCGTTACCTGTTGGGATGAGAACGTGTTGTTTCCAAAGCACCATAAATTGGGGTGTCTGTAGCTCAGGTTGGAAACCTACTAATCAGAAAGTTACTGGTTCAATCCCCCTCTGCTCCAGCCTGCATGCCAAATATCCTTGGGCAAGATGCAAACCCCAAGTTGCTCTCCGATGCATCCATCGGGAGGATGAATGCGTATTAATGTTAGATAGAAAGCACTTACAGAGAAAAAAAAGAAGTGATTGGGTGAATGAGGCAAGTTGTAGAGAGTAGAAAGGTTTTATATAAGAACCAGTTCATTTTTATATTTCAGATTTACTTTCAGTTTTCTACTTTTTACATGTAAGATTGATGTACATGTATCACACCTAACTCGGTGACAGCATATTTGAACAACTGTAATCATTTTTTTCCGGCATCTGAAATATTAGTTTAGTTTGGGGTTGTTGTTTTTTTTGGTTTCCTTTTGGCTTCTGATATTAGTCAACTACTATTTGTCAATGTTGAATAATGATAAATGAATTATCTACAGTTGCCTCAAAGCGGTTTATAATGCAATTTCACCAGCTGAGACCACATCCTCTTTTTAGGTTTGATAGCATTTTTAGTAGATAATGGCAGATGGCTTGAGCATGAATTTAAGCTGCAGTTTAGGGAAGGTCACAGAGGGGACAGCCAGCGACTCCTAAGCTGTGCAGATCCCTGAGTGCTAATGAGAAGTAAACAAATTGGAAAAAGGAGGGAGTGCGGGGCTCAAAAGCAAGAACATACAGCTTGTAGTGCTGAGTGAAAACAAATATGTTCAAATTATACATTTTCACAATTTATTATCAAATGGTCAGAATTTCAAAGTAGTTTTACATGACGCCATGGACCTCCATCTCTCTGGCTCAAAGACAAAGGCCAAGAGCAAGAAAAAAACAAGAGGATGCAATGACAGAAGAAGCTGTGTCAACACACAGCTTCGATGGAAATGATGATGCAGCTTCAATAAGTGGTGCAAAAGTTAACATGAATGGTGCTCTGAGCTGAAACTGCTTTGCAGCTCCCAAAAAAGTTGATTCTGAAAACGTTACATCCAGATGAAGAGAATCAAAGTTTTCGTTACATGGATAATTGAGCAGCGTTTGATTAAATGAACAATAACTGCTCTTATTTGAATAAAGGAAAAAAATGAGTACAACATAATATCTGAACAGAGATATATCGGACCATGAAAGAACTTTCTGCAGCCATTAACAAACACCAGAATAAACACCCCGAGGCTGCTTTTATTGTTGCTGGCGACTTCAACCACACCAACTTAAAGACAGTCCTCCCCAGATTCCACCAACATGTCTCCTGCCACACCAGAGGAGACAAGACTTTAGACCATGTGTATTCCAACCTGGCTGGAGCCGTTTCTGGTCACCACCCAGAAACGGATCACCATGTACCCCAACCAGAAGCCTTGGATGAACCGGGATGTTCGTCTCCTCCTGAAGGCCCGCAACACTGCCTTTAGGTCAGGAGATGCACACGCCTACAGCACAGCCAGGGCTAATCTAAAGAAGGGCATCAAAAAAGCCAAACACCATTATAAAAAGAAGGTAGAAGAACACTTCTCCAACTCCAACCCCCGACGCATGTGGCAAGGACTCCAGACCATTACAGACTACAGGACCACCAAACCCTCCCCCGCATCCTCTGATGTCTCCTTCCTCAACGAGCTCAACAACTTTTATGCTCGTTTTGAGCGAGGGAACCCCACAACCACAACCAAAGCAGACATGACGCCAGACCACCAACCTCTGACTCTCTCCCCCACCGATGTAGGAGCGGTGCTGAGCAGGATCAATGTCCACAAGGCTGCAGGTCCCGATGGCATCCCCGGGCGTGTTCTCAGAGCGTGTTCTGGGGAGCTTGCAGGAGTGCTCACAGACATATTCAATCTGTCCTTGGCCCACGCTGTGGTACCGGCCTGCTTCAAATCCACCTCCATCGTCCCGATACCCAAAAACTCCAACCCATCTTGCCTCAATGACTACCGCCCAGTAGCACTCACCCCCATCATCACTAAGTGCTTAGAGCAGCTGGTCCTAGCACACTTCAAATCCTGTCTCCCCCCCACCCTGGACCCCCACCAATTCGCATACCGCCAGAACAGGAGCACAGAGGATGCAGTCTCCATCGCACTGCACTCTGTCCTCTCACACCTGGACAACAACAACACCTACGCCAGAATGCTGTTTATAGACTTCAGTTCAGCATTCAATACAATCCACCCCTCACAACTCATCAAGAAACTGACAGACCTGGGCATCAGTTCCCTCATCTGCAAATGGTTACTGGACTTCCTGACCAACCGCCCCCAACATGTCCGGCTGGATAACCACTGCTCATCTACCATCACAATGAACACCGGTGTACCACAAGGCTGTGTGATGAGCCCTTTCCTCTACTCCCTCTTCACCCACGACTGCAGACCTGCTGATGGTTCCAACACCATCATTAAGTTTGCAGATGACACCACGGTGATTGGCCTCATCAGTGACAACGATGAGGCCGCCTACAGGGAGGAAGTGGATCGTCTGGCTGAGTGGTGCGACAGAAACAACCTGCTGCTTAACACCGAGAAGACCAAGGAGCTCATCGTGGACTACAGGAGGAATGCTGACCCACATCCACCCATCCACATTAAGGGGACGGCTGTGGAGCGTGTGAGCAGCTTCAAGTTCCTGGGAGTCCACATCTCCGAGGATCTCACCTGGACGACCAACTGCTCCAAGCTGGTCAAGAAGGCTCATCAGCGCCTCTTCTTCTTGAGGACTCTGAGGAAGAACCACCTGTCCTCAGACATCCTGGTGAACTTCTATCGCTGCACCATCGAGAGCATCCTGACCAACTGTATAACAGTCTGGTACGGGAACTGCTCTGCCTCGGACCGGAAGGCGTTGCAGAGGGTCGTGAAAACTGCCCAGCGCATCGCCGGAGCACCACTTCCTGCCATAAAAGACATCTACAGGAAGCGGTGTCTGAAAAGGGCTGGGAAAATCATCAAAGACCCCAGTCACCCATCACATGGACTCTTCACCCTCCTGCCCTCTGGGAGGCGCTACAGGAGCCTCCGGACTAAGACCACCAGGTACCGGAACAGCTTCTTCCCCACAGCTGTCAGACTCCTGAACTCTGCCTCCTGACATCTGACCCACGTTAACATATGGACTGAACATACACACACCCACAATGGACAACTGTACCCTCAAACACACAATAATAACATGGACTGAACCACCACTCACAACCACTAGCACTTTATATAGCCTCTGTAGAAACTATCTACACCCTCACTTATCTTAACTGCACTAGCTCTGTGTAAATAATCATTCTGTACATTCGATAATCTTTAACCCTACAACTGTTTACAACTTGCATAGTTCCCATTTCTGTATAGCTGTATATCTCAGATTTCTGTAAAGTTATTTATTTCATATTCTGTATAGTTTTTCATATTTATATCCTGTTCATAGCCTGTACATAGCTCGTACTCACTACAGCCTGTACATACTTATAGTTATAGAATATTCACAACATACTTCATACCGTGTACATTATAACATACCATAATAGACCCATTTCTGTAATATACTTACATAACTATACTATTGCTAATATATATTGTAATATATCTATATCACTAAAGCACTTCTGGATGGATGCAAACTGCATTTCGTTGCCCTGTACCTGTGCATGTGCAATGACAATAAAGTTGAATTCTATTCTATTCTATTCTATATAACATGTGCTAAATTAACATTCACTGAGCCAGCCACTTGTTTGCATGAGATCTGAGACACTGGAAGCAGCAAAACAGCTTGTAACATGTTGTTATGTTTGATTCAGGTGGACTAAAGAGTCTAATATGGGTAAACTATTAATGATATCAATAAATGAAAGACTGCAGTCCACTTTAGCTAACTAAAGATCCAGAGGAGGCAGAGCATTAACAAGAACACTGTCAGTGTCTGTGTGTCATGGTTCTGGGTCTTTGTCCCAGTGTTTTGTGTTGGTGGACTTTTGAATGTTGCTTCATTATTGTTGTGTTCTTATACTGACTGAAGTTTCCTAGTTTACTTTTCCTGCATTCGTGAATTTTCTGATTATTGTTTTTTCTGTGTCTCCTGTGGATGTCAGTCTTGTTGTCACGTAATGTCTGTCATAGAGTTCGTCTCTGTGTTCTGTCCTCGGCGTCCCCTTAGTGTCCCCAGCCCGTCTTGTGTCTCCCTCTCTTTGTGTCTTAGTGCTGTCTCTGGGTTTTTGTCTCCTTTACCTGTTTCCAGTGTCCCTCTCTTTGTGTGTTGTCCTTGTCTCCTCAGTCCGTCGTGTGTTCCCATGTTTGTTTATTTCCATCCTAGTGTCAAGCTCATGTGTCCTTATCTCAGTCTCTGTGTTCGTGCTACTTCTTGTCTTATTTTGATAATCCTAGTCTGTGTTCCCATGTTTGTCCACTCCCGGATCACCCCTCAGTGTATATACTGTATCTGTTTTCCTCTGTCCTTTGTCAGAGTGCCTGTTCACCTACCCCCTGTGTCTCCATATTCCCAGTGTTCAAGGTTTCCAAGTGTTTTCCCAGTTTAGGTTTTCATGGTTGGTTCTGTTTGCTACTCAGCCAGAATAAACAGCTCGCTCTTTTTAAAAGTAGGCTCCAGAATGGATGATTGCATGTTCGCATGTCTTTATGCAACACTGAGTGTGCTGAACTAAAGGTAGGCCTAGTTTCATTTTCATGGTCATTATTATCAAGACAATGATTACGCCTTATTCTGATTATTTCTCCCTTTTGGAGGTGTAACGTTTACATGAGGGGTGTAGGAACATTTCCCCCTAAATATTTTTAGATACATTTTTGTTGAAGTCACAGTTTTTGTCGTATTGATGATGCAGCTAGAATAAGTGCTTTTAAATAAAAGAATAACCATTCAAAGTGCTCAGTGGTGAAACTGTAACTCTTTCAGAGTTTGACAGCTGGACAAGTGATGCCGTATTTAAAGAAACATGAGATGAGTGCAGCATATTATCTGAACAGAGATCATTCAATGAGCAAGAATAAACACTGAAAGAGAAACACTTCACTGTTGATTATCATATGAAGTCTAATGAAAGCTGTTAATCTGTTAATATCCTGCTAATCTGCAAATACAGAACATGCGACTTTAAAGCATCCAGCAAAGTGATAACTGTCCTCTGCCCACTAAGTAGTGACTCTACAAAAGATTATTTTCAATATCATCTTTATATTATATTTAGTTATTCTCCAGCGCAACAATGTAAGGAGCTCTGTGATTGGTTAGGAAAGGACAGACTGGCCACCTGGATTTTTCTTCACTGCACATTGATCCATAGCTTTGCTCTGTAAAGGCTAACAAAGTGCTTTTGCTTTACAAAGACATTCAGCGTCGGTATTCACTCTTTTAAAATGCCACTGAACACTGGAGTGAAATGGAGCCCTGATCCTCAGAGTTTTATTGTTGCTAACATTTCTTATAGATAGCACAGATAGTGCCCCACTGCAGTAATCACTCATGTCTAGATATTCCTGTCAAAAAGGAGTTTTTCCTCCCCACTGTAACATGGCAAACATAGCAAACGGATAAACCAGCTGAAGCTTCAGACAGCCGTCAGACAGTGAAACACTGCCATCTGCTGGACTCCAATAACAAAGACGCTGCTTTGACGGGTGAGGGAGTTTCAACAAGTCTGCAACGACTCAAGCATCAAACTACAGAACTATTGTAGCGGACATGGTGCTCTAATGACTGCTTCATTAACGCAGGTCAGAAAGGATCAAACATATCAATAAATTATAAAACACAAAACGTCTCTTATTGCCCAGGGCTCAGGAAGTGAGTGTGTTCCTTATAGCCTATTAAACCTTAGCAGGTTATTTTGATGTGTTACAGATGAAACAGCTATCCAGTAACATTCAGCTACAAAAATGCTTTTTTATAATTACTTTTTTACAGCTTCGCACTTTTACACAAGTTTTATCATCAGTGTCACAATGGCTGCTGCTAAAATTGAGTACAAGATATTTGTTGGCCTGATTAAAAGGTCTTGATGCGTGCTCAATCATCCAGGGAAGTAAATCTCCAAAAGTTGATCCTGTTCTTCTGGACGTAGCGTTTTCAGTCAGAGAAACCAGCCGACTGAAGGAACAATGGGCTGGGAGGTCAGTTCCTTAATCATGATTATGCAAATTCTCATGACCATTGATCAACAACCACTGATCAATGGTCTTGAGTACCATTCACAGAGAGTTGGAGAACGGCTGCAATCACAGCATTGTAAGATGGTGACAGATGTACCCTTAGGCCCCCTCCTTGATTCAGAGAGGGTCTTTCCCTTTTCACGTAAATGGCCTCCTTGACTCCGCCCTCAAACCAGCGTTCATTGCAGTTATTGTTGACAATCACATTGTATCGTGTAACCATCCAGCTCACATATTCAATGTAAATGATTTGTTGAGCTCAAGACATGATGAATGTTCCTGCATTAAAACACATCCAGCCTAGTGTTCTCACTCTCCCTAAATGGATCTGTTACATTAGTGATATGTGGGAGTTGTGTTTCAGTCTTTTCCACATGAGGACATTTACATTTAGTTTTTGCTTTACTGATGAGTGGCTGGTTAACCTGCAGTGGTTGAAGTATGTGTCGGTCGTCTGGAAGAGTAGGTGTAGAAGACGTCTTTAATGAATGTAATGCTCTGAAGGTGTCAGTGATTACTGTGAATTCATTATAAAAGTGGATTTCAGTGAATAAAGACAGGCCCTCATGGTGAAGCTCAGGAGTCCATAAAGTGTAACAGGAGAGCTGTGTCATACTTTCAGAGATTTTACATGAGCCAGTCTTTCAAAAAATACATAAATAAATAATTCATTCATTCATCCACAGGAAACACAATGCTCATATCTGAAAGTAAACTCTGATATATATCCCCGACTAGAGTTAGTACTAAATAAAGGCTAAATAAATGACTAAATATATAAAGACACTCTCCAGAAGAAGAAGTTAAAGGGATTTTATTTATTGTACAAGCAATATCTTCATAAGAATTACAAATTCTGCAGACATATTACCTTCTTACTGAACCTGTATAACTCACACACAGACGTGTCTGCTGCTTATCTTTGTTCAAACATGATGTTTTATCTTCTCTTCAAAACACATTACTCATCTTTCTGGCATCGTGTTACATGAAAACACCTGCATTCTACCTGTGTCATTGTACCACAAAGACAATGATTGCAACACTGTGCTTGCAAAATAGAAGAAATAAGACGACCAGCAAATACATAAAAGATGGTAAAAGTGATTCCATCTTTGTGTCTCCTCCCATTGTTTCCCCAGTCTGTCTAGTTCCCATATTCCCAGGACACCGCTGGACAACAAGTGGGTATTCCAAGACTGAGAGACGGCCAGAGTTGGCAAAAGATCAGACATTCTTAAGTAGAAGTAAAAATACTATTGTTCCAGTGAAAGTTAAAGTACTGATTCAACTTCATTACTCAGCTAAAGCAAAAAAGTACAGGCTCGAAGCGCTTACAGAGAAAAGCATACAACAGAATGCTGATGGCGGCAGTAACACACACTTGGAGGAGAGGCTCCAGCCGTCCATTCCAGCCCTATCCCTAACATTAACTCTAACCATAACTTTAACCTTAACCCTATCAGGTCTTGTTTTACAAAGCGATTCATGATCAGAACAAAAAACACATTTACACATACCGATGATTTGTCACATAGCATCGTTACCTGTTGGGATGAGAACGTGTTGTTTCCAGAACACCACAAATTGGGGTGTCTGTAGCTCAGGTAGAGCAGGAAACCTACTAATCAGAAAGTTGCTGGTTCAATGCCCCTCTGCTCCAGCCTGCATGCCAAATATCCTTGGGCAAGATGCTAACCCCAAGTTGCTCTCCGATGCATCCATCGGGAGGATGAATGCGTATTAATGTTAGATAGAAAGCACTTACAGAGAAAAAGCATAGAAAAAAGTGAGTGCATGAATGAGGCAAGTTGTAGAGAGTAGAAAGGTTTTATACAAGAACCAGTTCATTTACCGTTATATTTTAGTTTTATTTTCAGTTCTGTACTTTTTACATGTAATATTGATTCATTAGATTGACTACATGTATTAGACCTAACTTGCTGACAGCAAATTTAAACGACCGTAATAATTTATTTTCAGCGTCTGAAATATTTATTTAGTTTGTTTTTTGTTTTCTTTTTGGCTCCTGATATTAGTCAACTACTATTTGTCAATGTTGAACTAATAATGAATCTAAGAACAGCTATTTGTCACGGTTGTCCAGCGTCAACCGTGGGGATGTGAGGAAGGAGGAGCCAGGCACGGAGCTCTGAATGCAAGCAGTGCGTTTATTTACAGTGAATGGAAAATAACAATAAATCCGCAGTGCGTTCCCGACTCCCGTGAAATGTCCTCTTCCCAGTGCTAGTGTTCCTTGTCTCCGCTCCTCAGTGTCTGAGCACCCCGTGCTCGCTGCCCTCTCGTCTCCACGCTTCTCCTGGGGAGATAACAAACAGGCAGCCGTAAGACACATACAATGCGGCAGACTATCCGTACTGACTGGCCGAGAGACTAACGTGAAGTCACGCAATGATCCAGCGTCAGAGAGAGCGCCACCGCATTCTTAAGTAGCTCCTCCGACAAGGCTTGATCAGCTGTGTGATGGTCTTCAGGTGTGGCCAACCACCTGGCAGGGCCACACCCACCAGGCCTGAAGGTGCCTGTAAACAGGTGCTCTCAGAAACGCCGGCATCCACACACACACACACACACACACACACACACACACACACACACACACACACACACACACACACACACACACACACACACACACACACACCTGCAAGCAGGGAGAACGAGGGACAGCACACCAAAAACACACATGTCCATAACTGCTGGGTCGTTTAGACTCCTGAGCTGTGCACGAGGGGTCGACCACCCACTGGAAGGCCGGGCACTTGTTTTCAACCGTAATATACCTGATGTGCTCAGGTAACCTGTAGCGCCATGAAACCTCTGTCACACCAGGGCGCATAAAAAATGATGCTTTAAGAGACTGATGGGATCGGGCAGCAGGGAAAACATCCACAAAATGCTACTTTCAGTTTTTAAGTAGAGTCATTACATGCTTGTTAAAAGCAAACTCTCATATAGTTTTTAATGTGCTTCTTTCATTACAATGACTAGATAAAGAATGTGGCCCTGTCTCTATTTAACACTGGCTACCCCAAAATGTTTCCAAACCTTCAACCGTAACTTTCACTGAGAGATTTTTAGATACGGTTATTGAAGCTGTGGGGTTAATTTTTTAAGTAACACGAGACGAGAGGCAGCAGCATACACACAGAGCATCAGTGATAGAAAGCTAGGCTAACATAGGGTAGCTACCTGTTCAAGGAGAAACATGTATAGGCCCATCTCAAGTGCCAGTGAACATCTAAATGATTCAGGGAAGACTTTGGAGAAAGTGCTGTGGGGAGATGAAACGAAATTATGTGGCTTTAACTGACCTTTTGAAATAGGAGTGTGATGCAAAAAATAGCATCCCTGCAGTCAAGCAGAGAGATGGAAACATTATGATGTGGGCTACAGGACGACTTAGTCGGGGTTCCAAGCAGTCAGGAAATGTGACATCGTCAGACTGCAGGCCACGGATTGGCTTTTGTCTTTCACTAAAATCAAAACTGCAGTTTTTTTAAAACCCTGCAACAAGGCAAATAGCTGCACAACACCGTGGTTTCCAAGTGTGACAAAAAGCCACAGATACATCATCGCTGCGACGTCTTCCTTTGTTGTGGCATTCGTGTTGCTCATAAATGACAACATGGACATCGGGCCGCTTTGCTGTAATGACCCCACGCACATTAGGTGGTACTTGATTGTAATGGAAAATGAGTCACAGCAAGCTGATCTGAGTATGTACTAATGGAGAAGTGCTATAAGATCACGGAGTGGTCTAGTCAGTCTCCAGACATCAGTACTGTAGAAAATCTGTGGAGGGAGCTGAAGTTTCAACTTTCCAAGTGGCAGTCAAGAAACTTACAGGATTTAGAGAGTTTCTGTAAGGAGCAGAGGGTTAATGTTTGTGTGTCCTCACTGTAAAGACTGCAGGTTACTGGAGCGTGTCGTGTCATGTTTCCTGTTGCTCTGAGGTGCATCCAACAAATACACAAATCATTTACCACTAATAATAACACCTCCCCCACTTAAGTGTGTTCAACAGGAAGCTAAAGACTGGTGCTGTTAAAGTGTTCAAAAAACAGCAGGAGCTCGGTGTGAGGCCACAGTGGGCCAAAAAACACAAGATGACCTCCAGCAAGGACAAAATGTATCTGGACGTCTCTGTGAGCATCTGTCTCACTGTGTAAGTGTAGCACAGTGTCTGTGTGTGCATGGCTGGGCAAGAGAAACAGCACAACTGAAAGCCAGCACTCAGACGAGGACCCGGTGCATCGTCTGTCTCATCTCAGCCAGTTTACTTACAAACTCTTTAAGTTTGAATTTTAAAGCCGACAATGTGCACAGGGCAGTGATATTTCAAATGAAGGTAAACTATTCCAATCTCTGCAGCCCCAATTGTGTATCACACACACGCTAAGTTCTCCTCCTGCCTTCAGCCCAACCGTTGAGCGCGATGACAAATAGAGCCGCAGAATTTTGCTGCTGTGTAATTAAATTGAGACGTGGGGTCAAAATTCCCACCTAGATTGAGTGAGATGAAATAGAAATCGGCTCTCCTCTAACTGACTTTATAGAAATAATTACATAAGCTGCATTTATAACTGTTATTAAATAACAGCAGCACACGAGAACTAAAGTGTAATCCCAGCACATTTCGCTTCGCTTGCACTGATTCTTTAGAGATGACGACCGTGGTGGGTAATTAAGGGCAAACAATATACAAGTGGCGTGAAAAATGGAGGCTGCATTACCTTTCCAAAGCTTCCTTTCCCGATGGCCCGCAGTATCTGGAAGTGGTCAAAGTTTACTGTGGAGAAAATGAGAAGCAGTTAGTGAGAACGTGTCAGTTTGAGCTGAGCTATAAAACAGGGAACATGACATGTACAGCACTGTGCAAAAGTCTTGAGCCATCCCTCATTTGCTTCCAGGGATCCGGACTTCCCTGTAATCTTTAAAGTGGTATTAAGGAATAGCTCTCCAGGCTTTTTAAAGTGTTTCTGATTTTTAATCCAGGGCTTGTATTTGACCACTTTTTGTCTGTTAAGACCCTTCACACTAATCTCTGAAACATTCAAACATAAACAGACACCTAAGTCACGGAAAGGACCACAAAACTTAACAAAGAACCAATTTTAAATTGTATCTGTACACATTTACTTGCAGCCTATTGCAAAAAAACAAAAGCCCACATCATTTGTTCTCACTTCTTTAGTTGAAGAATGCAGTTAATAACACCGTTAACACAGACTGACCTGGCAAAACACGAAAAAATAAGGGGGTGGTTCAAGACTTTTGATCGGTACTGTATGACAAATGCAAATGTGCACTTCACAATGTATCGCTGCACTTCGGCAGTACTGTGAAGATTAAATGTTTTTTCCTTCCCGATGCATGTGAAAGGTTAAGACTTACATCTCCAAATGTACTGGAACTGATTTGAACCAGAGGACTCAGCCACACTGTTACTATGTACTGCATAAACACGTTTACCGATGAAGGTAAAGCAGACGCTGTCCTGACTGTGTGGCTAAATTTTGTGCTGAAAGCATCAAATCAATTGAATATGATTAACTTGCTATGAGAGGTTTTTACTCCAAGTGTGACTTTTTCTGGCTTCATACACCTTTCAGGGTCAAATTCAAGCACTTTGTAAGCATGTTTAATGTCCATTTTCAACATTTTCCAGCACATTACCATAAAAAGGATGCATATTTCACTTCGCATCACCTGAGTAAGACCACGTGAAAGGCCAAATTAATAAGTCTTCTCATCAGATATTGATGCTTCTTTCTTATGTGACACAAAAAACAGGAGGAGACAGATCTTTGCTTGTGTTGTTTTTTAAGTTCATTCATTCAAAACTAACTGTAAGACGCTTAACTACATTGCAGTCTGTGTTATTGTTGTAGACCTAATTATCACCTTTAAAGTGTTTGTGCTAATAACATCATGTAGAGTAAGACAGGCATAGAGAACAGCACTGACTGGGAGAGGCTTTGAACACATGACATACTCAGATCAATTCAACACTTTAGACTTTAAAAATGCACAAGCGTCTTTCAAAAACCCATTTATTTAATCTATCATCATTGATATTATTATGTACAGTTAGAATGTACTGTTCATCTCCCTTAAATAAACAGGCAGCCTTAAAGTGTGAAATAGTCACTTGTCTACTGTCTCAGTGGCTGATAGTGCCCCACAGGCCTCAATGTCAGCTCGAAGCCATTATGTTTCAATTGTTTAATGATAAACAGATTTTGAATGAAAGCGAGGAAACTTCGCTAGCACAAAAAGTGCCTATTCTTTCTTCCCATATGGTTCAGTCATATTACCGTCATTTCCCCCTAAGCTGTTCCCAAAGACACCAGGTTAATACTTGAAAAGGCTGCAGCGATACACAAAAATATCATCAATATTCTGTTTACTTGGTGACAACGTCGCTTTTAGCCTTCAATCAGAAAGCCTGACGTTGGCTAGTTAAGCATCGGGCTAACGTTTAACGCTTTCACTTGAGGGAAGTAACTCGTATTACTGCTACTGCTGTGTAATCTTGGTTCAATTCACAGCATATTCTACAAGTTACCCTGCAATAACTAACTGTTAGAATAGCGCCACCGTATTGTATCGCACTGAGTGCACTTCAATCCTTTATCCCGCGAGTTTGCTAGCTAGCAAAATAATAATACCAATTTTAAACAAATAACATGTGTAACGTACACACTCGAGAAAATTATTTACTAGTACTTACGCAAACTCCCCCGTTGTGAAAACGTACAAATCCTTCTTGTATTTTTCGTTTTCCAGCAAACACTCATTAAAACGGCCTCCAGGCACATTAGCGCACTCACCCCCGACTGATCAGGGAGGGGGTGGGGGGTCACACATTGAAACAGACTAACGTGCAGAGGTACAGCCCAGGCAGACAAATGTTGCTTTTAGACTTTGCGACTCGTTTTATTTCTCTATCTGATAAGAAAACTATTCAATCAGATAGTTCTTTGTGGTGAATGAAATACGGTTACAGTTTCAAGAAGTTTTAAGCACCAAATCCGAAATCCAAGCACTGCAATATTAAAATCCAATTCAATTTCTTGTTTGCTCCGAAATCTACGACATGACTATATACAGAAAAGCTTGACGTGGTATGCAAAAAAAATCCCGAAGACAATACAAATACAAATACATGAACAAAAAATGTTTTAACTGTCAGTTATGTCATTTTAAAATTTTCCAAAACTAACATTTTCTTTGATTGACTGATATTAAATTGATTAGGGTCAAGTTTACTGTGAACAATATTACACAAGCAAGCACGTGTGTGCGCATGCGCACATATTAGAATCCCTTCGATCGCTTCTCATATGTGCGCATGCGCACATATTAGAATCGCTTCGATCGCTTGTGACGTGGTAACTTTGCTTTGATCCTTTCTGACGTCATAACTTTGCTTTGATCCGAAAACCTATAAATAGGAGCGCTCACCTGTTACTTTATGCTTAACGGACGTTGACCTGCAGCAACTAAAACCCTTTTGAGAAGTTTTGAGAGCAATTTACGAGAGAAACCAAAACAAGTTCAGTTTTGTTTCTCACCAATTCACAGCGCAAACTTTACACCATGTCAGCCAACCCATCCTTCGGCTCAGATGAGCTTGGAATATCTAAAGGGACCATTTTGGGAGATCACCACATGGTGGAGGCTTTCCTTGGAGAAGGAAGCTTTGGTGTTGTAACCAGATGTCGCGATACAAAAAACAACAAAACTGTTGCTGTTAAAGTCAACAAGAGCGACCCTGAAATTCTGCTCCAGGCAAAACTGGAAATTTTCATCCTGGAGCAGCTACGACGCTTGGATCCAGACAGGTGCAACATCGTCGAATGGAACGGCTATTTCCTCGATGGAGAGCGCATTTGCCTGAATTTTGAACTCCTCGACCAAAGCCTGTCAGACTACATAGGGGACCGGAATAACCGAGGTCTCCCAATGAGAGAAATCAGGCCAATTTTGAATCAGCTCGCAAATGCTCTATTCCACCTGGGTTCTGTGGGAATAGTGCATGCTGACCTCAAACCTGTCAACATCATGGTTGTGAACCGCAGTGAGTCTCAAGTCAGAGTCAAACTTATAGACTTTGGCATCGCATGTAACACCTCTGCAGTGATTCCTGGTGACTGTGTGGGGACAATTGGTTATTGTGCACCTGAGATTATGCTTGGCACTCCATATGATGAAGCAATTGACATGTGGTCTCTAGGGCTGGTAGCTGTGGAGCTTGCTACAGGGGTGCCTCTCTATCCTGGGGAAGACGATTATGACGTTTTGAAATTCATAATTGAAACCCAGGGTCAGCTACCAGATCATCTCCTAGAGTCTGGCTTGTACACTGACAGCTATTTCATCGAGGATAACCACAAGGAACAGCGCTGGACATTTAAGACCCCAGAACAATTTCAATACGAGACAGATTATCGATCCAAGGAAACTCGATCGATAAAACTTAAGTGTCTCGATGACCTCGAACAACTGCTGAAAGTTAGGCAAGGACCGGAAAATGGCCAAACATTATTTGTAAGGCTAATCAAAGAAATGTTGGCCTTGGATGCAAATCAGCGCATAACACCCTCGGAGGTTCTGAAGCATCCCTTTTTCAACCCTGGCCTCTCAAGGACAACCCCCTGCACTGACATGAATAGTACAGGGGGAGAACTCCTTGTGCTCTCTCAGCAGCCTTCAAGCTGGAAAAGTCATGGATTGCAAAAATTCAGCTGCAGTTTCCAAAACTCAGTTGAATTTCCTCAAAAAGGAGACATCAACACCTCAGCCAACCCATCTGCCTCTGAAGATGATCTTCAAATAACGGAAGGGACCATTTTAGGAGATCACCACGTGGTAGAGGCTTTCCTTGGAGAAGGAGGCTTTGGTTTGGTAACCAGATGTCGCGATACAAAAAACAACAAAACCGTTGCTATTAAAGTCAACAAGAGCGACCCTGAAATTCTGCTCCAGGCAAAACTGGAAATTTTCATCCTGGAGCAGCTACGACGCTTGGATCCAGACAGGTGCAACATTGTGGAATGGAACGACTATTTCCTCGATGGACAGCGCATTTGCTTGAATTTCGAATTGCTTGACCAAAGCCTGTGGGACTACATTGGGGACCGGAATAACCGAGGTCTCCCAATGAGAGAACTCAGGCCAATTTTGCATCAGCTTGCAAATGCTCTGTTCCACCTGGGTTCTGTGGGAATAGTGCATGCTGACCTCAAACCTGGAAACATCATGGTGCTGAACCACAGTGAGTCTCCCGTCAAAGTCAAACTCATAGACTTTGGCCTCGCATGTCCTGCTTCTGCAGTGATTCCTGGTGACCGTGTGGGGACAATTGGTTATTGTGCACCTGAGGTTATGCTTGGCATTCCATACGACGAAGCAATTGACATGTGGTCTCTGGGGCTGGTAGCTGTGGAGCTTGCTACAGGGGTGCCTCTCTATCCTGGGGAAGACGATTATGATGTTTTAAAATTCATAATTGAAACCCAGGGTCAGCTACCAGATCATCTCCTAGAGTCTGGCTTGTACACTGACTGCTACTTCATCGAGGATAACTACAACAAACAGCGCTGGACATTTAAGACCCAAGAACAATTTCAATACGAGACACATTATCGATCAAAGGAAACTCGATATATAAAACTTAAGTGTCTCGATGACCTCGAAAAACTGCTGAAAGTTAGGCGAGGACCGGAAAATGGCCAAACATTATTTGTAAGGCTAATCAAAGAAATGTTGGCCTTGGATGCAAATCTGCGCATAACACCCTCGGAGGTTCTGAAGCATCCCTTTTTCCACCCTGGCCTCTCAAGGAGAACCCCCTGCACTGACATGAATAGTACAGGGGGACAAAACCTTGTGTTCTCTCAGCAGCAATCATCGTTTGGGTGGCCAGAATTCTAGGGGAGCTAGAAATTCTTGTGGAAAAAAAGCCCAAAACAATAACATCAACAAAAACAACCAATGAATGTGGTCTTAAACTTGGGCACAATTTGGCTTGAAATCCATCAACTAATCTCTCAATATTCAAAGCGGAGCAGCAGACAACTTACCATCACATCAGTCCTTCAATCAGACCTACAACAAACGTCTTCAGTCTCTCACCCCAACCGGTCGCAGCAGATGGCCGCCCCGACCTGAGCCTGGTTCTGCCGGAGGTTTCTTCCTGTAAAAAGGGAGTTTTTCCTTCCCACTGTCGCCAAAGTGCTTGCTCATAGGGGGTCATATGATTGTTGGGTTCTCTGTATGTATTATTGTAGGGTCTACCTTACAATAATACATACAGCCTTGAAGTGACTGGTGATGTGATTTGCTGCTGAATCAATTCGGAACTAATTGGAAATCTGGATATTAATTAAATAAACCTGCTTTGACCATCAATTAATTGTTGTTTGAAATTCTTTATAAATATATAAATATAGTGCCACTCTTCTACTGTTTAAATTGCAACTGTTTCAAACTGACTAATTTATTCATACACTTGAGCATAAACACACGCACAGTAAATGGCCTGTATTTGTACAGCGCTTTACTTAGTGCCCAAGGACCCCAAAGAGCTTTACACTACATTCAGTCATTCACACATTCACACACACATTCACACACTGGTAATGGCAGCTACATTGTAGCCACAGCTGCCCTGGGGCGCACTGACAGAACATTGCAGAACCTTCAGCACCTCGTATGAAAAATATTTGACTGTGTGTATGCTTTTAGCGCTGTTTGGATTTGAGAAAATCTAAAATAAATTGAAATTTGTCTTTAGAAGTTGTTTTATACATTTCAGTGCTATATTATGCATACAATAGGACATCTATTTAGATTTACATCTTCCACAGAAAAAACTGCACATTACTGAAACTTAGTATACTGGACTTTGTTGTTGTCCCACACAGGTTCAATTTCGAGTGGTAGATGGCTCAGTGCTCAGTCAACCAAGATTTTATGATAGTGGGCACAATGAGATAGATAAGCTGCTTGTAAACAGTACTTTTATGCTCTCTTTTTCCATTTGGATAAGAAAGAAAGAACCAGGAAACAAAGGCAAACAAATAATCTCTGCCTTTATCCCAGATTCACATTATAGGAACAGCTGCTCAATGACCACTGTAGTCTTTGCTTACTGCACTTTTATCTACATCTATGCAAAGTGATCCACTACACCTACTTTTACAGTTAAATCCTTTTATGAGCACTCATGCCATTTTAATCTGAGTTTCTACTCAAATACAATCAGTAAAGAAAAACACAGTCTGTGACGTTTGTTTTGAAGGAAAAGGTATTCCCTGCAAATGTTTATCTGTGTGAGACTATTCAGAAAACAGTAATTTTCAGCTACTGTATAGCTCTGTGTAAATAATCATTCTGTACATTCGATAATCTTTAATCCTACAACTGTTTACAACTTGCATAGTTCACATTTCTGTATAGCTGTATATCCCAGATTCTGTAAAGTTATTTATTTCATATTCTGTATAGTTTTTCATATTTATATCCTGTTCATATCCTGTACATAGCTTGTACTCACTACAGCCTGTACATACTTATAGTTATAGAATATTCACAATATACTTCATACCGTGTACATTATAACATACCATAATAGACCCATTTCTGTAATATACTCACATATCTATATTATTGCTAATATATATTGTAATATATCTATATCACTAAAGAACTTCTGGATGGATGCAAACTGCATTTCGTTGCCCTGTACCTGTGCATGTGCAATGACAATAAAGTTGAATTCTATTCTATTCTATTCTATTTTGTTTTATAGGTGAGACACTTGGCCTCTTTTTTCCTTGTTCTACGTTTGTCTTTTGTCCGATTACTCTGGAACACAAGATGGAAAACTGATATTCTCATGTTAAAAATATAGAAAAAGGATTTTATCACCCATAAATGTTAACTTCTCATGCCTCTTAGCACAAGCAGGAGCAGAAGCGCCCTCTGCAGTTTGTGTGTGGAAGTGCAAAAGCTTACAGCACCTGGTATTCCCAGGCGGTCTCCCATCCAAGTACTGACCAGGCCCGACCCTGCTTAGCTTCCGAGATCAGACGAGATCGGGCGTGTTCAGGGTGGTATGGCCGTAAGCGAAAGCTTTGCTATATAAAGGGCATTTTATAAGTGGCAAGTGTCTCACAGTTTGATATATATTATTGTGCCAAGCTTTATATGTTACAGCGAAAGCATGCAGCTATTCGTTGTTAACTGCAGCTTCAACACTGAGCTGCAGAAATACTTTTCTCACAGTAACATCTCCATAATAACATATGTTAGATTATTATAGAACCGTGTGTTTTGTAATTCTAACATTTTTGTCATTTGGAGACTTTAACTTCTATATAGAAGAGAAAACGTGTGCATGTGTCATCACAGCATGTTTAAAAAGGCTGTTTCTGTGCTCTTCTCTCGCTTACGGCCATACCACCCTGAACACGCCCGATCTCGTCTGATCTCGGAAGCTAAGCAGGGTCGGGCCTGGTCAGTACTTGGATGGGAGACCGCCTGGGAATACCAGGTGCTGTAAGCTTTTGCACTTACACACACAAACTGCAGAGGGCGCTACTGTTTAGTAAGAAACTTCATGACCTCTCTTCTAATTTTTTGCTTGTGTACCGTTAAGAAATTAAAACAACAATCATCTCTGCAGCTTATTGGAGACACCTTTGTGATTCTGTTGTAGAGCAGAGCAGAGGCAGACATTTGATACACCCGGGGCTTAGCCCTAAAGGGTAGTATGCATGGGATTTGGGGGGGGGGGGGGGGGGGGGTTAGAAATGACTGAAAGATTAATTGGCTCTGTTTTGAGTTCATATTCATATAGGGAAAAATATATCACATGTGCAGGACACCTTAAAGTAGTTTTTTAATTAAGCAGCAAGGCAGAACAAAGTCGGGGCTGTATCAAGACACAGGGCCTAAACCCCAATTCAACCAGACCCAGAACTGATCCGGAATTAAAACAGGACTACAACAGTTCAAAAGCAGGACTACTTAGGATTTAACCAAGACAGAACCAGAATCAGAGCTAGATGATAGTAGCACTAAAAATCATCATAGACCTGCACTACACTTATTTTTTAATTCTACCAAAGTCCACTATTTAGATTGAGAAAAGTTTAGATAATTATTCAGCCTTGTTGTGCAAACAAGCCTGCAAAACTTAATAAATATAGAATTTGAAAAATAACAAACCTAACAAGAAACACTAGGTACGAGATACATGAGGACCTATGATACGCTGATACTTTTGGTAAACAACCATTTGACTAACATGTGTGTCTCACCTGGGGCCCGTTCTTCGTACCTCGCTAAGTAGGTTAGCCGGATTAGATTGTTGACGATTTCGCGTGATCCTGGATCAGTCGGTTCCCCGAAGCTCATCCGGGACTTGCTGTCATAGCAACAGAGCCGTAAGCGTAAACCTGCTCGGGAGCAGGTTTACTTTATGTAAACAGGATTAGATCGCGGCCACGCAGGTATGTCCGCTTCATTTATACGAAAGCAACAGCGATATTTTTCCACTGTTTCACCATAAATAAATATTATCAATGTAACTAAAGATAATGCAGCACTTGATCCTTTTATTGATGTCACACAGATACATACAGGTCATTTCCTAAAAAAGGGAAATGTACTATTAACATTCTATTACATGTATGTGATTATTACAGATGTAATTCATATTTCAGAGTAGTAATTGTAAATTACTTCGTGTAATCAAGATGAGAGACCACGGCTATAAAAGCGAAGGTGGATTTGGGAAGCCTGTCGCAGCCATGTCCTGTCCGTATACGCGACCAACCCATTGCGGAAGGTGCAAGATTGATAAGGAGAGTCCTCAGAATTCAGCGTATATTGCGGGACAGACAGGATCCTTTAGCTCAGCGCGACAGTGTGCTCATTGAGAGATATCGATATTCCCGTGAGGGTATTATTTACTTAACCAACTTGTTGACGAGGGGGTGCAGGACCACCACCTGTCTTTTTTTCCTCTGCCCTTTTCTTGGTTGCTGTTATGAACAAACTAACAGAGTATTACAGGCCAGTATTACCTTGCCAAGAGACGCAAAGCAATCTAAGAGATAAATATTACCATTCTGTAGAATACTCCTGTATTCCACTTTTACTTGTTCCCATGTTCTTGTGGGTCCTGTTGTGGCTCTAATGTGAAAGGGGATATAATATAACATATTATAATATAATATAATGCCATATGATATTGGACAATATAGTGTCATATGATAGATCTACCCTACCGCCTACTGGTGTTGGCCAGAGGGGCCGATGGCGCGATATGGCAGCCTGGCTACAACCGTAGCTGCCTCCACCAGTGTGTGAATGTGGGAGTGAATGAATAGTGGTATCGTGAAGCGCTTTGGGTGCCTTGGAAAGCGCTATATAAACCCAATCCATTATTATTATTATTATTAAATTACCTACGAGTTTGATTTGTCAGCAACTTTCTGCCAGCCCTCTCTCCTTGCTTCTGCAGCCTTTGCAGTGTTCTCTTGCGTTTTAATTAAACTCTGAAACTCCTGAAATCCCTCACTCATGAGTTCTTGCTCTGCTGCCGGAAAATACCGAGCACGCCCCTTGGACATTTTCGCCGACCAATCAGCGGGTTGCCGATCAATGTTTCTACTATCGATGCGTAGCCCCTTTTACGACACCCAGTGATGTCACATTCCTGCGTCCAGCTGTAGTAATCGTCAACAGCAGGTGTGTTCGGGGAACCGGATTAGCGAGCTCACGGTTAGCGCGATGATTTGATCTTGGATGTGTCATTTGATCTTGGATGTAGTAAGCGACGTACGAAGAACGGGCCCCTGCTCTTGTTCATCTCTGTTCTGTCCTCTCTCTCTCTCTCTGTTCCTCTCTCTCCCTCTTTGTGCTGACAATCAAACCAAACACCAACATCATCAAATATACAGTTGAAACCAGATATTTACAAACTCTTCAGATAAAAACAAAAACACTTTTTTAATTGTAACATCAAATCAGACTAAATGTTTATTTTTTATGTTGATAAATATAAAAAAACATATTTGTTAACTTTAAGAGTAAAGAGAGAAACTGTCTGTATTTCTTAATTGTAAATGGCACCAAATTGTATTCAAATTGATTATGGAGGTCCACAATTCTTTTCCAGGTGTTTTGGTTGATCTCTTGATTTTCCCATGTCAAAGAAACAGGCTCTGTGTTTTGCCTTATATGCATCCACAGGTGTGCCACCAACCTATCAGAAGCTTCTTCAGCTCAGAATCGAATCGTCTGGAGTTTTCTTATTAATTAACAATAAACTTAGTGTATATGTGCTCCTAAATTTGGTGAAAGTGATAAAAAAGAGACAGCTCTCTCTCTTTAACTAATTCAAAATATATTTCAATATTTATTTATGCAAAACAAGTTTACTCTAAATTGATGTTGTACAGTAAAAAAATGTTCTTGTGTTTTCCATAAAGTGTATGTAAATATCTGGTTTCAACTGTGAATATACTGCTGTGTATTGAAATTCCTTTTGTTTTGCATAGAAATATACTGAACAACATACAAAGCATAATATATAAAATAACATCTACCAGAGTTTTTCTTTGAAAGAAGCTCCTTATGTCCATTCTTGTATATCAGTGCATAACTGAAACCGATTTATTTAGCCGTGGAGGGAAACAACTGAAAATATGAAATAAACACACATGTAAGCTAAGACTCTCTAAAGAAACAGCATTGTTGTTGTTCGGCTTTTCATTTCACCTTTTGTTGATTCACTTGAAGAGCAAGTAACATAATATGGGTCAAGTGATCAGTTTGATATCAATCTTTTGTGATACACCGTCATATTTGTACAGTACGAATGATTTGCTTTGGAACCTGGTCAAACTTCAGTTCTCTGTCTGCCTCCCTGCGTTTCTCCAACAGCGCACTCGTAGGCAGCAGCTCCCCCCGCCCCCTCGCTCAGTGCCTGAGCTGGGATCATACCAATATTAAGGGGGATTTACTCACAGTCGTAAATTCCCACAATGTGCACTATGTGCTTCGAATATTGTGAGTGTTTTTTGTGTTATACAGTTGTCAGCCAGGCATCTAACTATGAAAAAATTACAGTCCAAAAGACCCCGGGCTTCTGAAAAACAACCCGGGCTTAAGCCCAGTAAGAGTAATGATGTTGGACTATATGTCTGTTACGCAACTCAGCTCAGTCGGACCAGGATGGCCGAGTGGTGAAGGTGTTGGACTTAAAATCCAATGGACATTTGTCCATGTGGGTTCGAACCCCACTCCTGGTAGAGAAATCAACCTACTAAACTGACATCTTACAAGGTGTCAAAGGTCGGGGTGACGAGATGGGTTTTCACTGTCAGCGATAGTGCACACAACATAGCCTCATGCATATTCACCTGATAAAGGTATCGCACATAATCAAGTAGTATTTCCTTATTGTCCACATCTGTACTCATCAACCTGCAAAACGTACCACGGCCATGTATTAATTCTCTCCAACAACTGTGTCTCAATATCCTCTGCTATTTCCTCGATGCAACGAGTGACGGTGCTAGCCAACAGAGGCACCTGTGCTATCGTTTCAGCCGCCATCTCTCCGAAAAGTTCACAGCAAATGTCTTTAGTGGCAGGGAGGATCGATTCTTCACCAATAGTGAATGACTTTTTAGCCTTAGCAATATGGTTAGCCACCAAGTATGATGCTCTCAGTGCACTTGTATTTGTTGTTGTGGAGGCCCTCAGTAATGGCTTCTGTCCCTGTTGTTCCCGCTTTTTTCTTTTAAACTAGTCCAAAGGCTTGTTTTTTAATGTCGGGTGCTTGGTCTCCAAGTGACGAAGCAGTTTTGAAGGCTTCATTGCCTCATTGGAGAGCTGGTCTCCGCATATATTATGCAGAGCGAGCTTGGTGCATGGGAATCACTTGTCGCAATATATCCATATTTCAAGTAGGTCTTTTGGTATTGTCTGTTAAATGCAGCTTTCTTTTTCTTAGTAGACTCTTCTTCTGTCTCCTCACTGGGCCTTTTTTCCTTTGCAAAGAAACCCTCCAAAGACATCTGTTTTTTTACTAATTTTGCTAGTTTGTGGGTTTAATATTAACTAATGTATCTTGACATGCGTCAAGAGTCAGTCATAGACTGAAGTAACTGAGAGAATTCAGTCTTTTTCCAAATAAAACACTGTTCAGAGTCGGATAATAAATAAAACGGAAATAATGTAAGTTATTTATTTTTTCTGTGCGGTACGAGCTTCAACTCTCTTGACCCGGTACCAAACGACTCAAGGCCTGGTACCGGTCCGTGGCCCGGGGGTTGGGGACCGCTGCTATAGACTACAGTGTACGCTCTACACCTACTTACTGGTTTTTGTTGCACCAGTCTGCATCTCCCAATTACTTTGTGTGTTTCGCTTACAGCTCCGCACCACCCAGGCGGCAAAAAATGTGCATGTTCTTTGTGATCTCGTAACCAATGCCCTCTGCCGTCAAAGTCGAGAATTAGTTAATGGGCATCATGTGACTAGTGGAAGCCAGATCCTTTTATTTAGCAAAATTGGGGTTAATAGTTAAATGTTATTGTTGAGGGGCACAGACAGCACATGTACACAGATTAAAAAATAGTAATGCCTCAAGAACAGGGCTCTTGGGACGTCCAAGAGGAAAGGGACAAATGCTCAAGCCCCCTCCGTTATGGCAACGACGTTTACACTTTTGTCTTTTAGACATTTAGAAAAGTCTTAGAAATGAATCGCATGCCAAAATGAAAACAAAAAAATTGGATGACATTAAAAACAAAAGAAACAAGAGACAGGGCGCTGAATAAGAACTTGTCAGCTTGTGAGTCTTGTAACTGGTGATGCTCCAAATGTTAAAAAATAAATATATAAAAACCAACAAACACCAAAAAGTGACTTTTATTATATGCTTATTCTGTGATCAGATAAAAAAATTTTTATTAGAAGCAAGCTGGATCTAAGAGATTATTTCTACACAGCATCCTACAGTCAGTACAATTAATATGTCGGTATTGGTGGGATGAATATAAAATTCCCTCATCAGAAGGAAATAATAGTTTTATGTTATTTCATGTAACGTGTGAAGAAATAGAGGTTGATCACATGTTAAAAAATGTATATACTTATTGCTAAGACAGACTCAAATAAAAACGTATAATGAAGAAGACGTTTCCAGCGACGTTTAGTTAGAGCTGATGATAAATGTTGCTCTTTTGTTATCTCAGAAATGTAAATTTGTGGGTACAGAAGTAGAGCGCATGGGGATTTTTCCTATAGTTGCATTATTGGATTCAAAGGTCATTTCATCACCATAATAGTGCACAGGTAACTTTCCTTCACATTTGACCACAACTATTCTGTTAGTGAGAAGTGTGCCTTTATACTGACACTTGGGTTTCCTGGCTCCATTGTTCTTTAGGTCACATCTAACAATGCGAAACTTTGCTACACTCTTTGTCGTGCCATTCGTCTGATCATATCTTCCTTGACCGTTACAAATGGCTTTGACCTGTTTGTAATCACTGAGGATGAATGTGTTAACATCCTTACATTTGTTTCGATCAGCATATATTTTCTTTTTTTTCATTTCTGTATCACATTTTTTCACGCTCATCTTGGCATCTACATGCTGTCGTCTAAACTTTTCATAATTTGTTTCATTCAGTCGCTTCTCAATTCGGTTGGGTTGAAGATTGGCTGGTTTTGAGAGTCCAGTAACAAAGGGCAGCACAAGCAGCAAACAGGTAAACATGATCCTCATTGTTTCCTGGAGAGAGAAAAACAGGAACATTTTCCAGATCAAGAATTTAATGCAACAAAAGCGTCATCACTGTAGTGGCAGAAGTAAGTATTTGATCCCCTGCTGAATTTGTAAATTTGTTCCCTTATGAAGAAATAAACAGTTTCTAACTTTTGTGGATGTTTTATTTTACTGGAGAGAGACATGAACACCAACAGAAAAAAAACACAGTACATGATTTCTTTTCACTGATTTGCATATAATTGAGTGAAGTAAGTTTTTGATCCTCGACAACCCAACAAGAGTTCTGGTTCCCACAGACTGGATTACAGTCAATCAATCAGTCCATTACAGATACTCCCAATCTCAGTTTATTATGTGTATAAAGCACACCTGTCCACAGTACCAAATTCTTCCATTCCAACTCCATCTCCACCACCATGGGCAAGATTGAAGAAGTGTAAAAGGATTAGTTACTGAGGTCTACTCGGGCAAGGGACCTCAGGGACAAGAAAAGTCATGGTCAAGACCAAAGACCTCTTATCTTGCTCCATGTAATATCTTGGCTCATGGGGTGAGGATAATCATGAGAAAGGTGTTGGATCAGCCCAAAACTACAGGCCAGTCTTAAGTTTGCCAGTAAACATCTAAATGATTGAGAGAAGGTTTGGGGGGAAATGCTGTGGTCATTTGAAATCAAAAACTCTGTGGCATGAACTGAGCCCACTGTGTTTGGAGGAAGAGAAATGCTGAGTGTAACCCACAGAACACCATCCCCACTGTCAAGCACAGAAGTGGAAACATTATACTGTGGGGCGCCTCGCCACATTGAGGCGGCCAGTAGATGGAGCCATGTACTGCAAAATCTTGGACAAGAACCACTTTCTCTCAGGCAGAAGACTGAAGATGTGTCATCGATGGGTCTTCCAGCATGACAATGGCCTAAAACATACCACTGATGCATACTTTAGGTGTGGCTAAAGAAGAAGCACAAGGACATGGAGTGGGGCTAAGGCAGTCTCCAAACCTCAGTCCTGAAGAAAATCTGTGGAGGGAGCTGAAGCTTAAAGTTACCAAACAGCAGGAAAGAAATCTAAAGAATTTAGAGAGTTTGTGGAAGGAGGAGTGGAAAAAAATCCCTCCTGAGATGTGAGCAAACCCAGTGACCAACTACAAGAAACATATTACCGCAGTGCTAGGCAATAAAGGTTTCTCCACCAAGTACTAAGTTGTGTTTGAGATCAAATACTTACTTCACTCAGTGACATATAAATCAATTCATTTATTTTAGCAAATATATTTTTTATTCAATTTTGGTTGATATTCTGTCTCATTACATCAAAATGAAAATACTTAAAAAAATTAGAGACTGATTATTTAATATAAGTGAACAAACTTACAAACTCAGCAGGGGATCAAATGATTATTTCCCCCCAGATAATAGCTTCTTTTTATGACCATGTTTTTTCTTTTTTGTCTTTTTGAAAAGCTGCTGGCCAACAAAGTTTTATTCATAGATGTTTTTTGCATTAGATAAATTTGCAAACTGAACTCCACGCTTCCAGAACCTCTCAGTTTCTTTGGCAGAGTTTACTTTTCATTTTTAATGGCTTGTTGTTTTTTTTATTGACTTATATAGAAACCCACACAAGTTTAACTTTAAAAACAACTTATGTAACAAAAAAATGAACCAACTTAATGGATCAACATAAATAAAAGGATAATTTCAGTGTTTTTCATCTATTCTTTATGGAGTTTTTCCAAAACATTTTCAAACGTTCAGATCTGTCTTTTATTTTCTTGTTTTAACATTATACATGGTGAACTAAAAACCCTGGAACATGGTTTGAAACATTGAAGGCAGCATGTTTCGCTTTTTGGCAGCTTTTATTTTGAAACTGCAACACTAAGCAGTACTTCTCCACACCTGTGGTGCACGCGCTGCGCAGACCCCGTCGGGCATGCGCGGCAGAGGAGGGGGCTGACTTGAGCAGAAAGCGCGGAGAGACAAGTCGAAAGGAAAAGACAGACGATCTCTGATAAAGCAAAGCAGACAGAAAGAATTTACCTGAGCTCTCTGCTGGACAGGTAATTACCGCAGTTTGGTTTAATATTTTGTTTTAAACAGTGTAACTACGAAGCGAACACAAATACAGGTGATATATTTTCATACAGTTATGTTCCAGTCGGGTTAATGTTTGTGTGTCCTCACCGTAAAGACTGCAGGTTATTGGAAAGTGCCTGAAAATATGTCTGCAAAGCACCCCTCAGTTGAAATATTAATTTTGGCTCGCTATCTACTCTAGAAAATAATTTGCGCGTCTACGTCGCCATTTACGGTTCAATGTGTGGCCGTAAGCAAGGAATTCCTGGTGCTTGAGGGTCATCTAGTAAACGCCAACCATCATTTAAAAATAACCAAAAACAGCTGTCGTTACTTTAATGTAGTCTTTTAAATCATTAAATGATAAAATAAAGAAAATCAAAATCAATATAACAGCTTCAAAAAATTCAACATCTAAACCAGTCATTTTTTTCTTCAGTAAATATTTTGAAACTTATCAGAGGCACTGGAGGACATGTTGAACAATAATATTGTGTACGTTTTTTAGAGTATTACTGGATATTTTTAAAACAGGCAATTTTAATCATTTACTTACATATGGTAGATATGGTAAACAAGTGAAAATGAACAACAAATTAAGTAATTTAAATAAATTTGATGATTTGTTAACTCTCAGTTGATGAGTTCATGAGGTGTATCTAAAGGCAACTTCTCTACTTGCATCCACACATTGAACCTTACAGAGGGAAACGGTCATTGCACTCAGTCATGACAACATTCTTGTTAAATGTAATTATTATATTAGAAAGTTATGAAACTTTTAAGCAAACTTTTCCAAATGAGGACACTTACCGTATTTTTTGCTTTACTGATCAGTGGTTGGTTGATTAACCTGCAGGAGTTCAGGCACGAGTCAGTCGTCTGGAACAGCAGGTGGTGAAGATGTCTTCAGTAAATGAAATGCTCTAAAGGGGAATTAAAATTGAACATTATTTGAACATAAATAAAAAAAGATAGGCCTCTGCCTGTGCATGCACATTTCTTATTCACGATATTCATGGTCACAGAACCCAGATGATGCATGTTTTAAAGCCCATATCTGGTTAGTGAATGTGAGTATAAGTGTGGCAGGAGATCGAGTTATTCAAAATAAGCCTGTTGTCTATAAAAGATTTTAAATATACAAATAAAAAGTTCTTACCAAACGAGGAGTCAAGATGAGCAGAGACCAGGTCTAGTGCAGCTCAGCTGTTAGTAAATTCTACCTGAGCAGGTTGGAGCTCATTTGTGTCACAGACAAGTAAAACTTTGGGGGCTTCAGCTTTTAAACATTTCAGCAGCCCCACCTTAAATTAACTAGCATCAGTGTCTACATCACCAGCCCACCAGTTAGCACTGCTCTGTTTGTGGTTCAGAACATGCTGCAAACATGATGTGAGGACCAGTGACAACAGGTGCAGATGCAGGTTGTCTTTCATAGCTCGCGTTACAACAATTGCAGCTATTTTTTTTTTCAATTCAATAAACCACATGTTTTAAAAATAAGTAAATAAAAAAATATTGACATTTGTGAAAAAAGTGCAGAAACTGCCTTTTGGCTTAGTTTTTGTTAAGGCAAGGCAAGTTTATTTGTATAGCACAATTCAACAACAAGGTGATTCAAAGTGCTTTACAGAGACATTAGAAACAAGAACAAATAAAAAGCATGATTTAAAATTGATTAAAACAAGCAAATAAACTAACTAACTAATTAACAAACAAACAAAACAGTATATAAAATCAAAACAGATAAAATCAGAACAGTAGATAAAATCAGTAGTTAAATGTAAGTTTTGAAATTTAAGCTTAAAGTGTGGATTTGGTGCTTTATTCAAATGCAGCTGAGAACAGGTGAGTCTTCAACCTGGATTTAAATAAACTGAGTGTTTCAGCTGATCTGAGGCTTTCTGGGAGTTTGTTCCAGATATAAGGAGCATAAAAGCTGAATGCAGCTTCTCCGTGTCTGGTTCTGACTCTGGGAACTGATAAAAGACCGGATCCAGATGACCTGAGGGATCTGGATGGTTCATACTGGGTCAGGAGGTCACTGATGTATTTTGGTCCTAAACCATTCAGAGCTTTATAGGCCAGCATCAGAACTTTAAAGTCTATCCTCTGACGGACAGGCAGCCAGTGTAAGGACCTCAGAGCTGGACTGATGTGGTCCACTTTTTTGGTCTTAGTGAGGACTCGAGCAGCAGAGTTCTGAATGAGCTGTAGTTGTCTGACTGATTTTTTTAGGTAGACCTGTAAAGATGCTGTTACAGTAATCAAGCCTACTAAAGATGAATGCATGGACTAGTTTTTCCAGGTCCTGTTGAGACATCAGATCTTTTATCCTTGATATATTCTTGAGGTGATAGTAAGCTGACTTTGTTATTGTCTTAATGTGTTTTTCTAAGTTTAGGTCTGCATCCATCACTACACCCAAATTTCTCGCCTGGTTTGTGGTTTTTAGATGTATAGATTGAAGTTCTCTGGTGACCTGTAATCGTTTTTCTTTGGCGCCAAAGACTATTACCTCAGTTTTGTTTTTGTTTAGCTGGAGAAAATTGTGGCACAACCAGTCATTGATTTCCTCAATGCATTTACCAAGAGCCTGTACAGGGCCTCGGTCTCCTGGTGACATTGTGATATATATTTGTGTGTCATCTGCATAGCTGGGATAGTTTATTTTGTTGTTCTTTATAATCTGTGCCAGTGGGAGCATGTAGATGTTAAACAGAAGGGGTCCCAAGATGGAACCTTGGGGAACTCCACATGTGATACTTG